>NC_040885.2:19110925-19130925 GCF_900634795.4 Betta splendens
GCACAGAGGCGCTCAGTCGCACAAAAAGTCGCAGCGCACACAAACTTCATCTTCTGTGCTGATGCTTGAAAAGCAAACAATCCAAGCTGCACACAAGCACGCGCTCACTTCAAGGCAAAGCGCAGCCATGGGCTGAATATGTGTGTGATGCTGTGTGTGATTGATTCGGAGGCAGGTGCTGATTGCTTTCTCAACTTCACATCTCCTCAGAAAAACAGTAATAAGAAGCAGGAGACCTTCTGGGGAGCGCTGCTGTTTGTGTGCGAGATGGAAGTCGGCGCATGTTGATTATCGGCGATTTACTGGCCTCTTATGAGTGTGTGTGTGTGTGTGTGTGTGTGTGTGTGTGTGTGTGTGTGTGTGTGTGTGTGTGTGTGTGTAGTAACATTTACATGTGAGACAGTTTGATTTCTCTATCAGTGAGATGCTGAACGACAAAGCTGAAAAACAAACTGACTTCTTCAGGTCGCCGAGTATTAAAACACTGAAAACAGAGAAAGAAGGATGAAAAAGGAGCGAATATGAGGTGGAGGTTCACAGGACGTGAGTTAGAAGCAGAAGCAGAAGCTGAAGCTGAAGCTGGCACCTGCACAGGTAGACCATCAACGCTCCATTAGTTTGGTGCCACATGCGCCTGTTCAGGTAAATGCTGCGCTTCATGCTCGACCGGCTCTGTCGCAGTCTGAGTCTCACACACACACACACACACACACACACACACACACACACACACACACACACACACACACACACACACACACACACACACACACACACACACACACACACAGTCTTTTATTGGCTCTTGTTATCTGCTCTGGTGAGTGAAACCTATTCACTTCCACTTTATTGGTGTGTGTGTGTGTGTGTGTGTGTGTGTGTGTGTGTGTGTGTGTGTGTGTGTGTGTGTGTGTGTGCGCCCCTCATTAAGGATCGCCAGCAGACTTCAGTGACCTCTGTGTTCTTTGTCCACTCTCTAAGCACTGATGAGCTGGAGGGGAGGCAGCGGAGGAGCATGTAAATTAGGGGGAAAGGACTGAGAACAAGATGATTAGAGAAAGAAAAACAAGGAAAAGTGAAACATGAAGAAACTAATATGAGACAAAAATGCAGCTGTGGACAAATGTCTGGCGGACGTGAGGCGCGTAACGAGCGGCCGGATGAAAGATCAAAGTCCCTTGTGCTTTATCTGCGGTCATTGGGTTCTTTTGGTGCTGATGACAGCGATGCTGAGCTTTTCTTTATCCACGGGCCGCGTTCACGTCCACGTCCACGTCCACGTCCACAGCCGCATCCACGGGTCACGTCCACAGCGTCCACGTCCACAGCCGCGTTCACGTCCACAGCCGCGTCCACAGCGTCCATGGGTCGCGTCCACAGCGTCCACGTCCACAGCCGCGTCCACGGGTCGTGTCCACGGGCCGCGTTCACGTCCACGGGCCGCAGGGCTTCATCAACGCGTTTGAGGCTCGGTGCAGACGCAGGAAGGCGATTTGAGCCTGTCCGCTCACTCTGCTGCATTGATCGACCTGTTCTGTGGCTGGAAGCTCTCAGTGCTTCATCTGGAACCACAGCGATGCAGCAGCTGATGTCACATTGTTCCACTTAGTGACTGGACCTGCGCCGCTGCAGCCTCCTCGTTGGTATCAACAGCTCGTGTTTGTACAGTAACGACTTTGTGCCTTTTCTGCAGCGTTTCTGTGTTTGCTCCAAAGCCGATTAAAGGATCATGCGCTTTCAGCTCCTCAAACCTGTGCCTGTGTTTCCCTTGGATCCAATGGCTGCTGTTCTGCTGCTGTTCTGCTGCTGTTCTGCTGCTGTTCTGCTGCTGTTCTGCTGCTGTTCTGCGGGCGCCCCCCACCGAGCGGCCGGCGCTCGATGCCCGGCGTTCGGCCCGTCAGGACAAGCGTCACGGACACTCACTGTGACGTGCAGACAGAGAGCAGAACACAAAGGCTCAGCGCCGGCCGGTCCATAAAGACACTCAGGCGCTGAGTGCGCGGTGACATTTGGAGAAACGAGCATCAGGATGAATACGTTCGGCTCTCGCTTCGATCTGCGGCCGACAAAGACACCAAATAACTCATCAAAACCACTGTGGCCTTAAACTCTGAAAGGCTTTTTGCTCCTTTTATTTTTACTTTTTTCAAAGCCAACCACTTAAGCGCCTTCAAAGCAGCAAGGGGTTCCCTGTCACAGCGACGCTCGTCTTTTTGCAGCAGTTACAGTTCAAACGTGAGCTTTGTTGTGTGGGAGCAAACACTGCCATTGGAACAAACAGTGAGCGTCGCTGTGAGACGTGAAGACGTTCTCCCTCGAAGCGCGACCGCAAAGTCATGGTTCCGCCTTCGAGCCCAGTGCAACGCTGGCTTGGATTCGTGCCAGTGTGGTGAAAGTAAATCAGCTTTCTCTCATCTGGTACCGGTACTGGTACCGTTCTGACCCGCTTCCAGCTGGACTGAAGATGAACGCGCTCAGCACCTCCCTCCATCACTTTGGCTCCGCCTCCATCACTCTGGCTGCGCCTCCATCACTCTGGCTGCGCCTCCATCACTCTGGCTCCGCTTCCATCACTTTGGCTCCGCCTCCATCACTTTGGCTGCGCCTCCATCACTCTGGCTCCGCCTCCATCACATTGGCCCCGCCTCCATCACTTTGGCTCCGCCTCCATCACTTTGGCTGCGCCTCCATCACTCTGGCTCCGCTTCCATCACTTTGGCTCCGCCTCCATCACTTTGGCTGCGCCTCCATCACTCTGGCTCCGCCTCCATCACATTGGCCCCGCCTCCATCACTCTGGCTTCGCCTCCATCACTCTGGCTGCGCCTCTATCACTCTGACTGCGCCTCCATCACTCTGGCTGCGCCTCCGCCTCCCTCTCATTCCAGGTCACTGCCTTTATCTCTCTGGCTGTCACTCTGTCATTCTCAGCCAATTACCGGCTGGCTTCAGGTGTTTAACCCCCGGCCTCGCCGTCAATTGGCTCATTATATCGTGCTTTAAATCTCGCTCGTCCCCTCTGGCGCTCCCGGTCTCTCCTCTCCTCTTTGCTCCTCTTCTTCCCGGTCAGCTGTCGTTCCTCTGCTTGTTTTACATTCAAACGTCCTTCCTGCTCCTCATCCTCACTTGCTTCGCTCTCCTTCGTCTTTTATTTTGCTTTGTCTGAGACCTTCTCTGTCCCTGTCTCCTTTCTCTCTTTCTGGTCCCTTGTTCTGCAAATTGCTACAACTCAATTGTGGCTTCCCTGCCGTAGGCAGTGATGGTATTAATAAAGCTGGATCTGAAATAGATTTCCTCTCTGCTCCATTTTGAATCACATTACTGTGTGGTTTTGGCTCCAAGCATTCCTCTATTTATTTCCTTGTATATATGATATCAGCATTTACATTCACATTGTACCTGATGAAGTTAAATTACCATTCACTTTAAGCCACTGGGACGAGTCAAACACTGTGGCTGCAGTGAATGGGACCAGGTCCACTGAGCCCAGCATCAGTGCCTTGCTCATCTGCTCAACCAGACGACCAATCATTGGTGGAAGGAGCTGCTTTATTCACACTAATTCAGGCCAATGCATCAACTCTGCCTTCGCTCAGTGTCTTTAAACTGCTACACGTTGCTCTGTGACCTATAAGAACGGACGGACTCCAAGTTTAAAGGCATTCAGTCAGCTGCTGTGACTTATGGTTTAACTCTCAGACGCTGCTTTCATGCAGAGAGGCGTAATTAAAGTCCTCTACAAGGCATCTGTTACCAGTTGATGTAATCCAATTTATCCAAGTCACGGAGCTGCAGGGAGTCGCTGTGACGCCGCTGCTTCTCTGTGGACGGGTTGGTGCCGATTTGTGTCTGCGTGGATTCGATTGTGTGTTTGTGTTCATCACAACTAATGTGAACTAAAACTGGTTTGTGTGTGTGTGGACGCAGCGAAGCCGTTTAGGAACATGGGGCTCGTCATAGAGCAGTGTGTGTGCGTGTGTGTGTGTGTGTGTGTGTGTGCGTCTCTGTGTGCGTGTGTGTGTGTCTGTCTCCGTGCGTGTCAGTTCCAGCCTTTGGCCGGTCTAATTTGTCTTTGCACTTACACAGTGTTGAGTCTGTCCCTGCCGTGTTTCTCCCAGAGGGAAACTCACAAACTCTTCCTCTTCTTCGTCTTCTCTCATGTTTGTGTTTTTGCCTTCTAGCTCTTAGTGAATTCAGAAAGCAGAAAAAATCAAAGAGACCAAAGGCCTGTGAGACGTAGGAGCAGCAGAGACCTGGACGGGGGGTGGGGGTGTTTGAACTGAGCTGGTGTGGTCTCAGTCAGTCACGGCCTGTTGAGCATCTGCTGCTTTTATTCAGACGTCCTTTAGGAGGAAGCGCCGTCCTACTGTTCATCTCTGATCAGGAGCATCTGCTGTTGCAGGAACCAACCTCTCTGCTCTTTACTAACGGTCCAGCTGAGGCAGATAGACGCCCACTCTGAGTGCTGCTGGAGGGACCTTTCCTCCGACCGTCCGTCAGTGCTCGGCCCAAAGGCAGTTTAGAACTCAGAAGGCTCTTGACCTTCTTGTACCATGTGCCTGGGGATCATTTCTGTTGAATTGGTGTATAAATAAAATGAGTAGTAGATTATAATGAGAGGTTTTCTCCCTGAGCTCCTGCCGTCCTCTGCCTGTAGATCTGCCAGTGCAGCCCACTAGTCCAGCGTTGGAAGGAGTAAGATGTGAGCGCGGTGCAGATTCAGCCACGTTACTTATCTTACGGCTTCATTCTGCATGATTCACAATCACCAGATGGAGAAGGTTGCAGAGCAGAACCTTCGAGGGAGATGCTCTCTGCTCCGTACGGCGTCTGATCAGCGCAGGAGCAGCTCTGGTCACGAGAAGACATGGCAAAGGAAGTTTGCTAATGGCATGAAATTGACTTTTTATATTTGAGGCAGCTGAAAAAATCAGGCCAAATGCTTCCCTTGAAGGTTTTTGACTTGTTGTACTGTAGGAAGGTGGTAACGGAGCAACAACAGTGATTAAGGTGGTGATGAGAGAGAGCCGGCACAAGGCAGATGGGAAGAGCAGAGAGGATGGAGGAAAGAGGAGTCAAGGTAAATAGTGTGTGGGGAAAACGAGGCCAAAACTAACATTTGAAGAAACAGAAGCTGGATTATGGGAGGAGAACAGGGCGAAAACAAAAGGAGCAGAAGAGCAACACAGAGGGAGACGGGGGGAGACGGGGGGAGATGGGGGGGAGACGGAGAGCACAGGGAGCCAGCAAGATTGATTTCCACTCCTCCTCTTCCTCCCCTCCTCGCTTCTCCCTGGAACAGCTCCCTAAAGTCTCTGGATTAATGGCTCCATCTCTGCTGCTCATTCATCAGATTCAGGAAAGCACCCCAAAACACAATGCCTCACTGGGCTCCCTCCTGAACCAGATATCTACCTGCCAAAACATCCAATAGGCCCTTAAGTACTTTCAAAGGCAGGAAAAACAACTTCATCTGGGCTCAGATGGGGGGATTGAGCACACGTGCTACTTAGGCCTAGTTGTGTGGAGGATCCCAGATGCAGGAGCCGCAGACGCAGGAGCCGCAGACGCAGGAGCCACTGCAGCAGACGCAGACTCAGGAGCCGCAGACGCAGGAGCCGCAGACGCAGGAGCCGCAGACGCAGGAGCCGCAGATGCAGGAGCCGCAGACGCAGGAGCCGCAGACGCAGGAGCCGCAGATGCAGGAACCGCAGACGCAGGAGCCGCAGATGTAGGAGCCACTGCAGCAGACGCAGACTCAGGAGCCGCAGACGCAGAAGCTCCAGACGCAGGAGCCGCAGACGCAGGAGCCGCAGACGCAGGAGCCGCAGATACAGGAGCCTCAGATGCAGCAACCGCAGACGCAGGAGCCGCAGACGCAGGAGCCACTGCAGCAGACGCAGACTCAGGAGCCGCAGACGCAGGAGCCGCAGACGCAGGAGCTGCAGACGCAGGAGCCGCAGATGCAGGAGCTGCAGACGCAGGAGCCACAGACGCAGGAGCTGCAGACGCAGGAGCCGCAGACGCAGGAGCCGCAGATGCAGGAGCCGCAGATGCAGGAGCCGCAGACGCAGGAGCCGCAGACGCAGGAGCCACTGCAGCAGACGCAGACTCAGGAGCCGCAGACGCAGGAGCTGCAGACGCAGGAGCCGCAGATGCAGGAGCCACTGCAGCAGACGCAGACTCAGGAGCCGCAGACGCAGGAGCCGCAGACGCAGGAGCCGCAGACGCAGGAGCCGCAGATGCAGGAGCCTCAGATGCAGCAACCGCAGACGCAGGAGCCGCAGACGCAGGAGCCACTGCAGCAGACGCAGACTCAGGAGCCGCAGACGCAGGAGCCGCAGACGCAGGAGCTGCAGACGCAGGAGCCGCAGACGCAGGAGCTGCAGACGCAGGAGCCGCAGATGCAGGAGCTGCAGACGCAGGAGCCACAGACGCAGGAGCTGCAGACGCAGGAGCTGCAGACGCAGGAGCCGCAGATGCAGGAGCCGCAGACGCAGGAGCCGCAGACGCAGGAGCCGCAGATGCAGGAACCGCAGACGCAGGAGCCGCAGATGTAGGAGCCACTGCAGCAGACGCAGACTCAGGAGCCGCAGACGCAGAAGCTCCAGACGCAGGAGCCGCAGACGCAGGAGCCGCAGACGCAGGAGCCGCAGATGCAGGAGCCGCAGACGCAGGAGCTGCAGACGCAGGAGCCGCAGACGCAGGAGCTGTAGACGCAGGAGCCGCAGATGCAGGAGCTGCAGACGCAGGAGCTGCAGACGCAGGAGCTGCAGACGCAGGAGCTGCAGACGCAGGAGCCGCAGATGCAGGAGCCGCAGACGCAGGAGCCGCAGACGCAGGAGCCGCAGATGCAGGAACCGCAGACGCAGGAGCCGCAGACGCAGGAGCCACTGCAGCAGACGCAGACTCAGGAGCCGCAGACGCAGGAGCTGCAGACGCAGGAGCCACTGCAGCAGACGCAGACGCAGGAGAATGTGCAGGAGCCACTGCAGCAGACGCAGACTCAGGAGCCGCAGACGCAGGAACCGCAGACGCAGGAGTCGCAGACGCAGGAGCCACTGCAGCAGCCGCAGACGCACTCTGAGTCCCGTCCTCAGTTGGTCGATCTGAAGCTGGTCGTGACTGAGGCCTGAGTCTAGTTAGTCAGGGAACGTGTGTCACATTTAGGCCAAGCTGAGTTTTTTTGTGTCTCCTGGAATCTTTGTCTGTCTGTGTTTCCTCACAACAGAAATTAGGAATCTGTTTAGAGGGCCTCCAACTGAGGCCGGCCAGATCATCTGGGAGATTAGCTGCCATCATACCCCACTGGAAAACGGGCGGAATATCTGGGAGCTGGAGCCGGCGGCGCTGGTTGAGGGATTTGGTGGCTGCTATCTGTTGTTTTTGGCCCGTTTTGGGTTAGTTCACATTGTTTTCGTCTTTGCAGAGGAGCGAGAGCGAAGCTTTGATTTATTGCTATTCTTGGAAAACACTGGTTATTTCATTTTCCTTCCTTGGCTCAGTAATGAGTGATTATGTCTCTGTAATTGAGGAATTGCAGCGCGCGCTCATTAGAGGTGCATCACTTGATCAGCTTAAACATGCACAATTACACGTTTGTTCACATTTGTTATGTAGACGAGGACAAATGATCCGACATGTAAAGTTCCTACCTAGCTGTGAAAACACCCTGTGTGGGTTCTATAATGTAGACGGGGCCAAACCAAACCAAGCCCGAGACTTTGAGTAACTGCAGAACTCCCGACTTCCAGCTCCGCGTCAGTCGTCAGGAATTCTCTGCCTCATTAAAAGGAATTCTCTGCCATTATTAAAAAATGTAATTATGTTCAATGTTGGAAGAAAGTGTTTTTCACAATCAGTATTTGTGCATCCATAGAGGCTGGCAATGACCTCAAGCACTAGCAGCGAGCCGCGGCGTCCTGCACCGGCGGCCCCCTGCTGTGCTCCGAGCATCGCTGGTGTCGCTGCAGCCACAGAACCCAAATCCCCCTTCTTCTTTGTTCTGTGGAGTCACAAACAGCGTCTGAGAGCAGCGCACAGCAGGGGGCGAGCCGCTACGCCGCCTTATCTCGTCTCATCAGGCTAATCTTACATTCACTAAGCAGCTTGTTTGAACAATCTTTTAAGGCCCCCAGTGTAATCTGCAGGGTTAAGCTGAGGGTGAACTGTTCTTAAGGATGCGCTTGTTATGTGATTCCAAGGTGAATTATGTTTGAGTTTGTTTAGAAGAAGTGGAAATGAAGTCACATATTCCTGTTTAGAAGTGATGCAGGTAAAAATAAGACGTGGTTCAGGGAGGAAATGTTGCCTTGTCTCAGTTTCATCTTCAGAATAAAACAGCTTCTCCAATGTCACTATCTCATTAGTGGAGTTGTTCTTCTCCCAATTATCAGACGTAATCAATGAGTTTGTGCTTCGGTGCCAACTCTCTGACGTCCAGATTGTGAAGCTTGTTGTGGTTCCATCAGTGCAGCTACTCTGGCTTCTGTAATCATGCCGTGACCCGTCCCGTCTGATAGAAACCAATTAAAGGGTGGTTTGAAGCTCGTTAGCGTGCAGCCAGTCGTGATGCGCAGACCTGGAGCGGATCACGGCTGTGTGTGTGTGTGTGTGTGTGTGTGTGTGTGTGTGAGTTCAGCCTGTACCTGCGTGCGACAGCGTCTCCAGGTCAATACTAACCTTTGGTAAATGACCAGAGTCGCTGTCTGCTCACGGTTGTCACTCAGTGACTGAAGCTGCTGGTTTGAACTGACCAGCGCTCGCTTCTCTGCTTCTGCTTCAGATCCAGTTCACGGCCCCCAAAACGTCAACGTGGTGGACGTCCGCGCTCGGCAGCTGACGGTCCAGTGGGAGACGTTTGGCTACGCCGTGACCCGCTGCCACAGCTACAACCTGACGGTACGGCGCTCAGGCCTCGGCGCTGCCGGACCCTGAGGTCCCTGCGTTCAGCCCTTCACGCGTGCTCCCTCTGCTCCAGGTCCAGTACCAGTACGTCTTCAACCAGCAGGAGTTTGTGGCCGAGGAGCTGATCCAGACGTCGTCGCACTACACCCTGAGGGGCCTGAGGCCCTTCGTCACCGTCAGGCTGCGCCTGGTTCTGGCCAACCCGGAGGGCAGCAAGGAGAGCGAGGAGATAGTGAAGCAGACAGAGGAGGACGGTGAGTGTTGACAAGTAGTGACCTGGAACTGGATCATTACTGCAGCCAGTCAGCCTCCGTTCACGGCACCACTGCTGCTTTATTCTCCACCCACTGCAAGTCAGACTCTGAGATGAGGACCTCCGTCCGTAGCACCAGCTTTGAGGCTAATGGTTCTGGCTCCTGCGGTGCAGAAATAATTGTATGCACACGACATGTGGAGAAAATGGCTGCAGCACGTCAGCTGTTAAACATTGGTGTTTAATCTCTGGTTCTATATTTCATGCGGTTTTAGTTCACTCACATAGGTGAAGCCATGTTTTAAAGTGTCCTGGGATGTGGAGCTGATCTGTTTCAGTCATTATACATATAAATAAATAAAGCCGTAATGTCTCCACCGTTAAAGCTACTGACTACGGAGACGGTGGGGTGTCTGTGCTCATCTTCTTTATCTGGTGGTGCTGCCTCGGAGCAAACGGACCGACCATTAGAGACAAACAGCAGCAGGTCAAAGCACATGACGACTTATTGTAATAAAAGCTCCTACATAAATGTTGGATGTGAGTGTTAGCTCCCGTTTCCTTCCAGGGGCTTCCACGCTCTACTAATCCAGAGCGCAGATCGCCCCAGACGCCACTATTCATAATTCACCGATGCTTCACATCTCTCAACAACACGCCTGCGATAAACTAGAATAGCTGGAATCCATTAGCGCCGCGGCTGAAAAGCAGGATAGAAACATTGTTCTAATCATCCCAAATCACTGATCTCCCCCCGCCGTCCTCGGGGCTCGCTGTTCCTCTCCTGATCTCATAACTAATATCCTCTGAATTTAGCTTCTGGGGAACATCCACATCCTGAAATTCCTGCCTATAGCATCCGAACACACACACACACATAGATCCTGTGAGTTGCCTGAACCCGTTGGAAAGACTTAGCATAACTGGGGAGCAGCGATCGCTTCAGGGGAAGGAAAAAAAGCCGTAATTGTTTTGTTCTTAATTGTTTTTTATTTAACCGTCGTTAATCTCCCGGTTGTAATTCAGTAATTAGGGAACGGAACAGCAATTGTTCACATGGAGGCTAATTGCTGTTTGTACGGTAATAGCTTCATAAAGCTGGGGCTACTGCTTCTCACACACACACACGCACGCACACACACTCATAGTTCTTCACTTTAAAACGAGGCCGATGAGCTGGAACCCCAAGCGGTGCGAGCTGCAGCGTGTCAACCTGCTGGTTTTACTGTGTGACACCGACTATTGTTAATGTGACACATCCATTATTGTAGAAAATTGCACTTCTTACTTTCATGCTGCTTAAAAGTTATAAAATGTTCCATGTTTACTTGGAACCTGATTGATTACATTCTTTCGCTATTCGCTAGGATGCTAATTGCCTCCCAGATTGTGTGAAAAGTTCAAAACGTGTGAAGAAAGTCAAAAGTTAGAGAGTAAAATGTTAGATGAGCTGAAGGTTGGACTGTGATGTGGAGTCCGTGGGTGGAGGTGACGAGGCTCTGGGTCCAGAGGAGCCTGAACCAGGTTCTCCTCCACTCATGACGGACCTCACGCCACTGAGCGACCTTTGACCTTTGAGGTCATGAGGCTTTAACCTGCTGGCAGCCACAGGTTCCTCCTCCTTCATTCTCTTAACGTTTCTTTTCTTTTAAAGGGCAGATTAGTGAACTCATTAGTCGTCCTTCTATCTTGTTCTGAGATCTCAGCGTTTAGCTTTTGTTTTGGCGGCAGCTGTTGCTTTTCAAAGAAAAACCCTTCAAAGTACATTTAGTTATGAAACAGATTTGTTGCTTCTTATGATTTGAGCCATTTATTTCATTTATCAAACTTCATCGATGGAGAAAAGTTTAAAGTGGAAATAAAAAGATTCCATGTCACCGATTGAGGCTTTAGTGCTTTGAAAGAAAATAACAATCATGTTTAGTTAAAGCCTCAAACCCATGATTCAAACTGGAGTCTGTGATACACAAACGCTGAATGGAGGATTTTTAACATCTACTGCTCGTCTTCATACAAACACCTGCTCCTTCACAAACAACAACCAACGCACAGTTGCCTCAAATCAGATCAACTGATACAGAGATTTGCTCTAATCCTTATATCACAATGTGTTATTTCATCTTAATCCGACCCAAAGCGCCGCGTCCTCCTGCTTTTCATCCACATGTTTGTTCGTTCCCAGAGGATAAACCTCAAATCTTAAACAACATGTAGAAAGGCTTCATAGAAATATTTATGTTCTATGTATTAGGTCACGTTTCCTCCAAAACCACGCATGCCTTCTTTAAAATGAAGGAAATGTCATCGTCTACCACCACAAAGCGTTACATGGCTCTGTTTTATCACAAACACTGGATTGAAGGAATCATGCGTCACGATTGTAGGTTAATGAACATGTTACAGAAGTAATTACACGACTTGTAGACTGACTCTGTGTCACTAATAAGCATCAAGTTTGGATTCCTTCTCACCATTAGCTTCTACAAAGCCAGAAAAACTAGGACAAACTGTAGAAAAAGAGCCTTTCTCACATCCACAGCCAGGTCTGATTATGACAGGAAACATGGAGCGGTGCCGATGGAGACAACAGAGGAAGGCAGCCGAGGAAGACGATGCTGAGAGACGAAGGTGGAGGAGACGTTGAATGTGCAGCAAGCTGGAAGTTAATCAGGTTCTGATTAATGTGCTACAGCTGCCGTTATCTTCTCAATGAAGCCTGTTTTTTCTGTCTCACCCTCCTATGAGACCCAGAAACACACACGCACGCACGCACACATACAGAAACGCACACACACACACGCTTGCACACACACCCAAAAACACGCACGCACGCACGCACACACACACACACACACACACACAAACACCCAGAAACATACACACACACACACACACACACACACACACTTGCACACACACACGCACACACACACACACACACACACACACACACACACACACACACACACACACACACACACACACAGTCAGAGCCTCACACCTCTCAGACATGCAGGTAGACGTTTCGCATCGTAAGCGGTGACAGTGCACACACAAACTCACGCACGTTGAATATAAATGGCAGCATCTAATTGCGTTTCTTTGTCAGGATAATTTGATCTGCTCCACAGGCTGGGCTCTAATCAACACCTCGGAATTACTAATCCAAACATTCTTCTGTGAGGCGTCAGCAGCACGCGTGTGTCTGACTTTGATTTATGACTTCTGTGATGCTACGTTGTTTCACCTCTGTATTAATTCATACAATATTTATTGGGTTCCAGAAAAAATCTCCCGCGGCATCAAACAGGTTAAAAGCCTGTGGAGCCACGAAGCTGCTGGTTCTAACACGTCTCCAGTTCTTCTCTGGTTGATTTTCCATTCGTTCTCCATCTGTGACATGCAGGTTTCTGTAAACAAACCCGAATCCTGGGAACATTCAAACTTTCCAGTTTACACACGTTTAATTGAGTCACATATTATGAGTCAATTAGCCACTGAGCCGCTCGTTTAAATATGTCGTCGCTTTACTGCCATCTGTCGGCAACACGCCTTCGGATGTTAAAGCGCTCAGAGCCATTAGCTGCACCTGCTCTGTAAATGCGGTTCACGCACAGACGCCAAAGGAGCCGATGCACTTTAGAACGGCCCAGATACAAAGAAGAAGGAGCTAGTGGCTGAAGTTGGCTAAGACTGATTCAGGATGAAACTGCAGCGATGACGCGGCCTCCTCCATGAATGGATCAGAGGTCAGAGGTCACGCTGAAGGGAATCGGGCTCAGAGGGAGCTGGACTCGTCCCTTCAGGCGTCGTCTGCCTCCTCCTCAGCATTTAAAACACTTCACACTGGTGTGTGTGTGTGTGTGTGTGTGTGTGTGTGCGTGCGTGCGTGCGTGCGTGCGTGCGTGCGTGCGTGCGTGTGTGTTAATGCTGCCGCGTGTGTGACAGCTTCGCTGCCTCTCAAGGCATCCGACACCTCGTCTGTCGCTTTCATGTGAAGCCTGTCTCCTCCTGAACACACCCTCCTGTTCCCACGAAGCTTTTACTGCAGACGCCAGACGAGACGTGACTTCATGTCTTGTGTTGGATGATTTCAGCAGCTTGTTGTGGGTTATTTCATGTTAAATCGCTGTGCTGATGAAGTTGCAGGAGGTTCACACACTCGATGCTTGTTGTTGGAAGACGTCCTGGTGTCTTCATGCTTCACCTTCAGACTCAAGCCCAGCTGCAGGTTGAGTCCCAGCGGTGGTGAAGCGTCGGAAGCAGCGGCGCCAAAGCTGCGTCTCTCATCGAGTAACGTGTGACCAGAACAAGTGATTTCACTGAACAGTTACAGACTCTGTGGTTCTGGACCTCTGGTTCATTTTCACAAAGCGCCTCTCGTCTCACTTCTTACTGTGTGGGCTCATCAGCTAAATCTAATCTCTATAAAGAAAATGTAGAATATAAGCAGGATAATAGAATATCACGTCAAATCGAATTTTTGCAAATGCCTTTCATGATAAAATCTCCGGGAGCAGCAGCGGGTCTCATTCTGCCTCAGAAGGAAAAAAGACTTAGACCAGAATTAGATTTTGGGTAACTTAATATTTCTGATGAGTCGGTTCCCAGATATTTGAAACTTTAGCTACACTTAAATAATAGAATTAAATGAGAAGAAACTGAAGTGAAATTTAATATTCACTGAGACGAGAGTCTCATTGGCTTCTTCCTCAGCTTTGGTGTTTTCCCTGTTGCTCTTTGTGCACCAGCTTTGTTTGAAGGGAGGAGGTGTTGAGTACAACATGAACACATGAAGGTGCGCATGCTGTTGTTTGAGCCGCCACAGACCAGCTGTTCTTGTGTCTGCAGTGCCTGGTTCCGTGCCGATGGAGTCTCTGCTGAACTCGCCCTGTGAGGAGAAGATCCTGATGCAGTGGAAAGCTCCCAATGAGACCAACGGAGTCATCACACTGTACGAGGTCAGTCCAGGACGCTTCATATGTGAATGTGAAGGCGTGTGAGCTCCTTCGTACCCATTCTTTCCTCTAGCATCAGTGAGGGCGCGTTGTCACGTAGACCCTGCTCTGTCTGATGCGCCGCTGCATCTGCATCCATCACACAGCTTCACCCACAGGAAACACACGCTTCGTGAGGCTGCGGGTCCACGCTCGCGTCTCGCTCCAAATGTCTCATTCCACCTGGACTGAGCAGCATCTGCAGCCGAAGGCGGGGTCAGGACCTGTGCAGGTCCAGCTCTGGAGGCGGCTTCACACGAAGCTGTTATACAGAGAAACGAGCCACTCCGCTGCTGCACGGACGGAGCAGCGGTTGTTCTGAAACAAGGTTCCTGTCCAGGAATAGACATGAAATCAGCAGCAGCGGTAATTTGGATGTGGGGGTGGCGTTAAATCAGTGCAGGGAGGAAAGTAGGACTCTGAGATGGAGAGAGAGTGGGATGTGTCCCCCGACGCTCCTCCACACAACGTTGGGAAGTGAGTGAGAGGCGCGTGAGTGGTAATAGACGCTTCATTGGGGTTGAAGTTGACTGGAGCCCTGTGTCTAATGAATTATTGACCAGCTCTGTCTCCTGCCTGCCTCGTCTATCACTGCATCAAGCAGCTTCCAGCGCTTGTGTGTCTGTTTGAAAGCGTGACAAATCTGTGGGTTTGAACGCGAGGAGGAAAAAACTAAAAGTTGTTTCAGGATCAACAAATGCGGCGGCACAGTTTAGCTGTGGCCTCACATCCTCCAGCGCTCGCTTCCACCTCAGCTCAGCCTGAGGACCCTCCACACACAAACCTTCTGGGACCATCTTCACTTCTCCTTGTTTTGAGCCTCTTTCATTAATGTGGATGTGAGGCCTTTCTGCCCAGTGGAGGCGGCACGACTCAGCTTCATCTGTTAAGCATATCACAGCCTCAACACAATGTGCTGCTATTAGAGATAATTACTATAATTGCAGCTATTGACAGGATTAAAGGCATCATCTGCAACATCTAAAGGGCCTCTCGCCTGTCCTGCCCCGCTCTGTTGTCCCTTGTTCTTGTTCCCTTCCTTTTCATGATTGAAAGCAAATGAATTACACCTCGGCCAAGGAGGAGGGGCGGGTGGTGGAGGCTGCTCACACACGGATGGAGGCTGAGGGTTGTGTGGAGCGATAAGGACGGACACAGGGTCCATCCATCACATGACGCGACCATGAATCCGATCAGTGTGCAAATGCGATCACTCCATGCGCCGTGTTCATTACTGTAATTGGCTCTAATTACAGGATTAAAGGAAACATCTGGATGAGATCTAAGGACACACACACACACACACACACACACTGCTCCTGTCCTCTATTCATTGGATGAAACATGAAAAGTGGTGACTGAAAACTGGTATAAATAAGTTATATTCTATTATCATTTCCATATTTTCCATTTTCTAAATAAAACCTTAAGGAACAAACTAAACTTTCCTGGAGCGGCTCAGACGGCTCTGCTGTAGAAGCTGAGATCTTCTTAACCCTAATCTGATCAGTGTCATCCTCAGCCGTCATAAAGCACCCAGGTCTGGGTGCAGCCCAGCCTCCGGTCCTCAGCCATGACTGTTGGCTTTGGGAGCAGCCTGACGTCGCACAGGAGCAGGATGCTTCATTGGACGCGTCTGAGTGGATGCGATGCAGGATTTTGACTCTGGCCTTTTTAAAGTGTGCCGGTGTCATTTACTTGGCTGCTCAGAGCCTGTTAGCACATACACATGTATGTTTAAGGCAAACCTGGTTTAACGATGCTACGCTACCGTTAGCCGCTAGCGCCCTGTTGATAGTATGACTCCTGTGGTTGTACACGGGTCATAAGCACAGGAGCAGGTTCATGTCTCCACAGATAAACTGGCTGCTTTAATGAGACTCAAACGCTTCCTCCCCTCTGACCCTGGGAAAGTACAGCACCGCCAGCTAACGGAGTGAAGGCAGGGAAGCACTCAGCACACAGGTCACGACCCTGATCCCTCCGTCCGCTGAAACCTCCGGGTTCTGAGCGAGCGGAACCGGAGGCCTTGGTGGCTGCTTCCACTCGCTGAGCGAGCGTCCGTGCTCGGTTCCACAGTGCAGCTGATCTACTGCGCTGACAAACCTTTGAGCTGTTTAATCCACCAGGCCAAGCAGAGGCTCCTGGTTCAGCATGTAGTTATTCTGCTCTGCTGTGTGTGAATAACGTTACTCCACTTCCTCTCCACTCACATCGGGCCTTTAATCAATCACAGAAATCAATGCCTCCAAACAGTCTGCCATCTATTCTGGTGAGTGAGCTGCAGATTTGTGTGGAACCAGGAGACAGAGCGTTAGGAGTGATGGATTTGAAGCAGAGCAGGTCAGAGGTGATGGACTGGCCTGATGTTTGCTCAGACTGGGCTCAGACTGGGCTCAGACTGGGGGTGGGGCCGGTCGGAGCAGGCGTCGCAGAGCTGTGGGTCCGCGATGGCGTCCGTCTCGTTCATAGTAACACACGCCGGCGCTGCTGTAACGTGGGAGCGGCTCCGGCTGCATCGTAACGTGTGAATGCAGCCGAGGAACAGAGGAGGTCTCTGCACAGACACAGGGTCATGTTCACGTGCGTGGCCATTATTCAGACAGAGAATACTTCACAAGCTGCAGCAGATGGATACAGGCTCCACGGCCGTGAACACACACCGACCCGTTGGGTCCGTCGTGTTCTGCCCTCTCTCCCCTCGCTCGTCCTTCTCCTCCTCTGTATCGTTTTCATTTCCATCAATAACGCTCTATATTTAGTGCAGCTTTCAGGTCCTTGAGCTGTTGACCCCATTTACTGTGTCACTCTACCTGTGTGGCCTGCAGAGAATGGGTCTGGTATCGCTTACACCTGTGTGTCTGTGAGTAGAGTAATGCAGCTCAGCTTCTCCTCTGGATGCGTGTGTGTATTAAATATTTATAATGGTCTGGTTCAAATGGGCCCAATAAAACATCTCAAACCAAGGAACCGTCATCCTCTCGTAACGTAAAAAAACGTTTTCTGTTCTCAACTGTTCAACTGCCAAAGCACAGCTCCTATGGGAACTTTGATTGAATCAGATTACATATAATTCAAGCCCTTTTTGAAATACTTACTATAAGAGGCCAATGATGAGGCGACGCCTCAGCTTTTTAATGCTCCATCACAGTCGGTCCTTTATGTGTTTACAGCAGATTTAAATGGAAAAACATCCATACTTCAGCGTCATTAAATTAATATTTAGAGATTAAGGCTAGAATAAAATACTGAATCGTACTTTGACAGTGGTGAAAGATGCAGATCATCACCTTCACCTGCTGGTCTGTGTCTGATCAGTACATTGTGACTGATTCTTCTCCTGTAAAACTGTAATCTGTCTGTCTGCAGGATTATTCACAGAGATACGTAAACACACACACACACACACACACACACACACACACACACACACACACACACACACACACACACACACACACATGCATGCTGCTTTTACTGTATTAAAATCCTCTTTTCTTTATCTTATCATCAGGTCCCTCTGACCATTAACCCAAACCTTAACCCTTAAAATCAGCTTCTAATCCTCAAAGTGCTGTTTAAAGTTGTGAGGACGAACAGAATGTGCTCACAGTGGTACAATGCGGATTATCCATCGGGCCCCTGCACACACAGGATTAAGGGGGGGGCACAGGCTGCAGCCCCCCGGCCACTCGGACTCCGCTCGTCAGTCTGTTGCCCCCGGGCCAGAACCATCGGCCTGAACCATCAGCCTGTAGCATCAGCCTGTAGCATCAGCCTGTAGCATTAGCCTGTAGCATCAGTCTGTAGCATCAGCCAGAACCATCAGCCTGAACCATCGGCCTGAACCATCAGCCTGTAGCATCAGCCTGTAGCATCGGCCTGTAGCATCGGCCTGTAGCATCGGCCTGTAGCATCGGCCTGTAGCATCAGCCTGTAGCATCAGCCTGTAGCATCAGCCTGTAGCATCAGCCAGAAGCATCAGCCAGAAGCATCTGCCTGTAGCATCGGCCTGTAGCATCAGCCTGTAGCATCAGCCTGTAGCATCGGTCTGTAGCATCGGCCTGTAGCATCAGCCTGTAGCATCAGCCTGTAGCATTAGCCTGTAGCATCAGCCTGTAGCAGGCAGCCAGAAGCAGGCACGCAGGCCGTCTGCCTCCCTACCTGTCAGAGCAGCATCTGTCACCTCCACCATCACCTGAGCGCTGAGGCCAAGTCTGCCCATCACTGCTGCAGAGACAGAACCACGCTCTACTGCTCCGCTGACTTTATGCCTAGTCTAAGATCAGATTGGTTTCATTACACACGTACGAGCACAGGCCGAACCAAAGCCTCGAACCAGACGCGCCATAAATTAGCTTCATTTATCAATATTTTGTTAATACTTTATTGTAGGAGCCCAATATGAAAGGCTGTGCTGTGATCAGTCACGGAGGCGTCTGCGTTTGTCTCTTTATGTTAGTTCACAACAAGCTGATCCAAATGAACTGCAAGTTTATTTCTACTGTTGTCACGTTTGTCTCAGTAACATCAGCTGCTTTTAGTGGTTATCAGTCGCTCTGCAGGTTTTTCTTTGCACATAATTGGTAATGTTATTCTAATGTATCTATTATACTATTATTAAATTATGACTCAAACCATGAAACTAGGAATGAACAGATTCCAGCACACGCGCGTTTTGCCTCTCAGACGTAACTCAATCTGCAGAGAGTAACTTGTCAGCAGATGATTTTAATGTGAGAGCAGAAGAAAGCGAGCGCGGCCCACATCAGCGTCTGGAGGAAGCGCCGGTTCTGTCACGCGTCTCCGCTCGGCTGTGGCTGTCAAACACGCGTCAGCTGATGCCGACGCAGGCGTCTCCTGTCAAACTGTCACCGCCGGCGCCGTTTCCTTCAAGGCTCCTCCTCAGAAGCTTCTTCCAGGATGAAGCTCGTTTGTGCTCGCGTTTGATGTGAACCCTGGTCTCGCTGGGCCGCGTGGAACCAGGAGCTCCGCTGAGCCCTGGGAGCCCGTCGTCAGCTGGTTCTGGCTCGGCTGGTGGTGCAGCTGATAAGGTCGAGGCCTTTGTTTGAGATCAGCAGCTCGGCTGTTTGTTGGTCTGTGTTCCATCCATGCGTGTGTGTTTATCTGAGGGAAAACAGATCCTGGATGAATGTGTTTGTGCCTCTTCTGTCTCGCTCCTCATTCTGTTTTCTTATCAAGATGCGACAGGAACAAAACAGAAAGCAAAAGGTGAATTCCTGCCATTGTTTGTACTTTTCTTCTTCTATTCGTTTTGTTTGTGCGTTTTCTCACCTTTCTTTTCGTTGTGACCTGGAACGACGGCGTTTCAAACTCGAAGCAGGAGAACAGTTCGTCCCATATGGGAACGTCTAAAAAGGGAACCAGAGAAACAATAGGTGCAACCGGCGCCCGCTGAGTTAGAGTGAGGAATTAGGTGTCAGGCAGCGAGGTGAAGCGAGGGGGGGAGAGAGAGAGCAGCCTTCCTGTCACACACGCACACTGGGAAGCTCCTGTTTCACTGCAGAAGCAGGAACGATGGAGTTCGGCCCATTGGGCAGCGTTAGCAGAGACGCTAGCGATCGGGCCAGCAGGAAGCGCCATCATCTCTTTACTCCGGTAACCGACCGATGAGCCACCGACCAATGAGCCACCGACCAATGAGCAACCGACCAATGAGCAACCGACCAATGAGCAACCGACCAATGAGCAACCGACCAATGAGCCACCGACCAATGAGCAACCGACCAATGAGCAACCGACCAATGAGCCACCGACCAATGAGCAACCGACCAATGAGCAACCGACCAATGAGCAACCGACCAATGAGCAACCGACCAATGA
>NC_040885.2:19133425-19155925 GCF_900634795.4 Betta splendens
AGGTCTGTGTGCGCAGGTCTGTGTGCAGGTCTGTGTGTGCAGGTCTGTGTGTGCAGGTCTGTGTGCAGGTCTGTGTGTGCAGGTCTGTGTGTGCAGGACTGTGTGTGCAGGTCTGTGTGCGCAGGTCTGTGTGTGCAGGTCTGTGTGTGCAGGTCTGTGTGTGCAGGTCTGTGTGCAGGTCTGTGTGCGCAGGTCTGTGTGCAGGTCTGTGTGTGCAAGTCTGTGTGTGCAGGTCTGTGTGCAGGTCTGTGTGTGCAGGTCTGTGTGCAGGTCTGTGTGTGTAGGTCTGTGTGCAGGTCTGTGTGCAGGTCTGTGTGCAGGTCTGTGTGCAGGTCTGTACAGTCCTGACAACATCATCAGAGGCTGTTACCATCAGAGCATCCGCATCTACAGCTCTGTACTGCCTCCTTCCCCGGCCCCTCACTCACTCACCCCATCAGCAGCCTCACCCCTTACCCACTTGCTCCCTTAGCATCCTTACGCCCTCCTCCCTTCACCCCCTCACCCCCTCAGCCTCCTCAGGCCCTCTCCTCCTCTCCCCCTCTCCCCCTCTCCCCCTCACCCACTCACTCCCTTAGCATCCTCAGCTCCTACACCCCTCACCCCCTCTCCCCCTCACCCCCTCACACACTCAGCCCCTCACCCTCCTCAGGTCCCCTCCCCCTCACACACTCAGCCCCTCACCCTCCTCAGGTCCCCTCCCCCTCACACACTCACCCCCTCTCCCCCTCACCCACTCACTCCCTTAGCATCCTCAGCTCCTACACCCCTCACCCCCTCTCCCCCTCACACACTCAGCCCCTCACCCTCCTCAGGCCCTCACCCCCTCTCCCCCTCTCCCCCTCACCCCCTCACCCCCTCACACACTCAGCCCCTCACCCTCCTCAGGCCCTCAGCCCCTTACCCCTCACCATCACCCTCACAGCTGCTGGCAGCTCGGCTCCTACAGTGAGGCTGTATGCAACCTTTTATTTGCACCAGTTTTATTCACAGTGTTAAAGTGTGACCTGCAGCCAGAACCTAAATCTCATTCTAACCATGAGCCTGAAACCAACTTTACAATGGCATCAAGCTCCAGTTTGCCGACACAGCTAGCCATTAGCAGCGCTCCACAGAGTCTGTAAATGGAGCTGCACGGCTCCAGCCCTGGTTCATACCTCCATCCCCTCACCTGCTCTGGTTCCTGGGGGGAATGTGTCCTGGAGCCGATCTGTGCTGCTCTGTCTGTCGCTCCCTTCAGTCTCATGAAGCCAAGCTGCAGTGATGATGATGATGATGATGATGATGATGATGATGATGAGGAACCTTCTCCATCACACTGACCTCCTGTACTTGTTGCTCCTGCCATAGTTTTGACCGGTCCCTGTGTGGAGGTCCTGTCTCATCTCCCTCCTAACGTGTCGTCTGCCAACATGCCGCAAAGGACCAGAGCTGGAACGCGTGGTTCGGTTCATTCAGGTGGTCGACGACCTCATTGTGTTTCCAGCTGAAGCCTATTAATCACTGCAGTAATTACCTGGAGAGGCTTTTACCTCTGTGCTTAGCAGAATCCAGGTGGTGACTTGTTTTGGACACTGCGCATTGACTCCTTTGGTCTTTTTCTCATGTGTCCTCGCTTTGTCTGGGTTTGCTCGTGTCGTGTGTGTGTGTGTGTGTGTGTGTGTGTGTGTGTGTGTGTGTGTGTGTGTGTGTGTGTGTGTGTGCATTTGTGTGTGTGTGTGTGTGTGTGTGTGTGTGTGTGTGTGTGTGTGTGTGTGTGTGTGTGTGTGTGTGCGTGTGTGTGTGTGCGTGCGTGCGTGCGTGTGTGTGTGTGCGTGTGTGTGTGTGTGTGTGTGTGTGTGTGTGTGTGTGTGTGTGTGCGTGCGTGCGTGCGTGCGTGTGTGTGTGTGTGTCATTCCCTCTGACAGCTGTCCTCCACTGCTCTCCTGTGTTTGTCTGTGATTATTGACGGCTTCATGCTGTGGAAACTTGCCAGCAGCAACATTACACAAACATCGACGCTTCTTTTAACAGAGGAACTATTGAAGCACTTCTGCCAGTTTAGCGGCCGTGGGTCAATTGTTCAGTTTGTTCCAGAGTCAAAGTGGAAATAGAAACAGCCTGAGGTCCAGAACCAGCGTCGCCTTCTATTCCCTCTCTGTTTGTCTGGTGTGTAACAGGCCAGTTACAGACACATGCTGCTTTTTGGGCCGAGGGTTCCGTCTTCCATCATACCTGAATGTTCAGACGCATGTTTAATGTGTGTTTTCAGATTACCTACAAGGCTCTAAGCTCGCTGGACCCCAGCGCCGATCTAACCACCCAGAGGGGACGGGTGTTCAAACTGAGGAACGAGACCCACCACCTGTTCGTCGGGCTCTACCCTGGGACCACCTACTTCTTCACCCTGAAGGCCTCCACAAACAAAGGCTTCGGACCCCCGGTCACCACTCGCATCAGCACCAAGATCGCAGGTACAGACAGAGGCGTCTTCTGGTCGCCGTGGCCTCAGTCCAGACTGTTTGAAAGGCAGAACCCAGGTGTTACTGTGGACGAGTGGCTGATCATCTGCTCCCTGTGCTCGTAGTCTGTCTGACGCCTCCGTCCGTCCCTCCGTCCGTCCAGCTCCCACACTTGTTCCCCTCCTCTCTGGCGTTTCTGCCTCATTCATCTCCTGCTACTTGCTCTGCGTTCTTTCTCACACGCCTTTCTGCTCAGCAGGTGGCACGCCTGATTACAGCAGCCTGCTATTTCTAGCTTGGATCAAACAAAAGGCTGTTTTCATCGACCTCTTGAAAGCAGATTCCAACAGAAATGCTTATTGTCCATCGCTGAAAAAGGGGAAACCCCACTAATTATGTATTTTTCATCAATTGTAAAGATCCCCTGAAGGATACATGTAGAGCTACACCGGTTCCTTGTGCTAAACAGGACACTGGTGGTGGCAGCGCTCTGCACTGACCTCATATTTCATGTAGAGCAGGAAGCTCGGTGGAGCCGGACCGCTGCCAAGGTTCCATGTCGAGCTGACAAACGGAACCCTCTTTATTTCCCCACATCAGCCGCTTCTACAATAAGTCACCGAGCGGCGAGGGGGAGGTCTGAACGTGGAATAACGACCCTTAAAGTTCCCGTTCTGGGCGTCAAGCTGTGAAACGTGATGCCGTGGGTCCAAAGAGCAGCGTTCACAGCAGCTCTGAGCCGTGGGACCCGGCGCTGACGCAGATGTGTTCAGCTCCTGGACCAATTAGTGCCGAACCAGCGCATCAGGCCCAGCTCTGTGGAATGGTGATTTCCCCAGATTCCTGGCTGTCAGAGTGTGGATCAAAGCCATCCGTCAGGTGTGTCCTCCTCCAGACACCGACCTGCGCGGCCGAAGCCGGACCCACACGCGACTTAAGTAATGTGCCATCAGCGCCTTATCAGCGCTGTTCTATCTGTCAACACCTGGAGTGGTTTTTAGCGTGACCTTTCCCGCGAGACTCCATTCCTCCATCATCCTTTCAAATCCTAAGAACATGTTGCTGAGAGAGGAAGAGAAGAAGAAAACACACGAGGCCCTTTGGCTCATAACGGAGACGGCTCCTCCAAATGTCACGCCAAGCCCAATCTTCATTATCTCATTCAGGGACCAAAGAATGAGGAGATTTAAATTAAATGATGCAGACGGATAGAGATGGATGGGGGGGGGGGCTGGGTAATAACCTAAATGCCACAGCAATCAGACAAAGGTGTTGATGTTTTACTCCGATCGGCTCCGGAGCCTCTCCTCCGGTCTGTGGAGCGTTTCAAGCCCTCAGCTCGGTGCTATGATCGTCTGCCTGTGTCTCCAACCAGCACCCATGATGCCGGAGTACGAGTCCGAGGCGCCGCTCAACGAGACCGAGACCACCATCACCATCCTGCTGAAGCCGGCCCAGTCGCGCGGCGCCCCCATCAGGTGCTCCTCAAGGGTTAAAGTCTCACACATAGAAGCCCAGTTTGTATGAACGGGACGGTGTGTGTGTTAGTCGCTCTTAGCCGCTGCGCGTTGAGGAGACAGCGATTTAGCTTCCAGCGTTTCAGCTGCATTCGGCGCCAAAAGCTCGTCGACTGTGTTTCTTCCCAGTTTTTCCCGCAGTGTTTTTTAATTAAAAGTTCACTTTGAACACGATCTCATCCGTTTAATTGGTGCAGAGGCCTTCAGGGAAACAGCGTCCTCGAGGGAGCAGGGAATCTCTGCGACTGTGGATGTGGTTCAGTGTTAGTTTGTGTAAATCCCAAAGCAAACGCCGGCGTTTATTACCCACACATCACAAACTTCTCCTGTTGAATCAGGCGTCGCTCCATTAACGAACGTCCTGGCGACGCGTTTGCTCGTCATGTGTTTGCTGCGTGTGCTCGCGTCCACTGGAGGCCGACGAGGCTCATACACACACACACACACACACACACACAAACACACACATGTCCTGCTCGCCTCTGGTTCTGGTGCAGCCCCTGAAATCCATTAGGTTGAAATGGATATTTCACCATAAAGACAGAGTGAGAACGAGGGAGAGAGAAACTCAACGTTGGTCATCAGCAATTATCTTTTATGAAAACTGCCAAACGGGAACTGGGGATAATTGGCCACAGCCCCTTCACAGAAACATACATTTCCCTAATTGCGTATAATTGTGAAGTGAATTCTTGGCGTGGAGGATGGAGGTAATTGCAGAGGGCCGCTGCGTTTGTCCTGACTGCTAAAGAAGCCCTCAGCCATTCATGAGGCCTCTCCCAACACGATGAAGCCCCCACACAGAGACCCTTTAACTGTACGCGCACGCACGTATGCATGCACGCACGCACACACACACGTGCACGCACGCACACGCACACAAAGAGACCCTTTAACTGCACCCCACACACACACACAGACCCTTTAACTGTACACGCACACACACATGCATGCACACACACACACGCACGCATGCACACACACGTGCACGCACGCACACACACACGCACACACACACAGACCCTTTAACTGTACACGCACACACACATGCATGCACACACACACGCACGCATGCACACACGCACACACACAGAGACCCTTTAACTGTACGCGCACGCACGTATGCATGCACGCACGCACACACACACACGTGCACGCACGCACACGCACACAAAGAGACCCTTTAACTGCACCCACACACACACACACAGACCCTTTAACTGTACACGCACACACACATGCATGCACACACACACACACACGTGCACACACGCACACAAAGAGACCCTTTAACTGCACCCACACACACACACACACACAGACCCTTTAACTGTACGCGCACGCATGTATGCATGCACGCACGGACACACACACACGTGCACGCACGCACACGCACACAAAGAGACCCTTTAACTGCACCCACACACACACGCACACACACACAGACCCTTTAACTGTACACGCACACACACATGCATGCACACACACACGCACGCATGCACACACGCACACACACAGAGACCCTTTAACTGTACGCGCACGCACATATGCATGCACGCATGCACACACACACACGCACGCATGCACACAGAGACCCTTTAACTGTACGTGCACGCACGCATGCATGCACACATGAACACACGCACACACACAGACACAGACCCTTTAACTGTACACACACACACACACACACACACACACACACACACACACACACACACACACACAAACACACACACGCACGCATACACGCTCACACAGAGGCCCTTTAACTGTACGGTATGGGGGTCGGCTGCTGAATCGGGGCCCTCAGACCCACTCGCTGTGTTTCAGTGAAGCTTTCCACCGGTGGCTGCCTTCAGTAAATGGAGTGATGGAGCTTTAATTCCTCAGCTCTGTGCTGAATTAGGAGCTGCTTAATGTAAAGCTGGAAGCATCAGTGTCTCACATCTGTCTGTCTCCAGCTCCTACCAGCTGGTCGTGAAGGAGGACCGCAAGTCCAAGAGCCGCCGCGCCGCCTCCCAAAGCCCAGAATGCTTTTCGGCCCCCGTCAGCTTCCGCAACGCGTCCGCGCTGGACTCGCCGTACTACGTGGCCGCGGAGCTGCCGCCGTCCAGCCTCACCGTGGTGCAGCCCTTCACCGTGGGCGACAACAAGAGCTACGGAGGCTTCTGGAACCCGCCGCTGTCGCCGGCCAAGAGCTACAGCATCTTCTACCAGGCCATGAGCCGCGCCAACGGGGTGAGTGTCAGCCGCACCTTCACACTCGCGTCCCTCTCGTTACGAGTCCCTGTGGGATCGCACTCCCAGAATCCATCTGTACGACCAGCGCCGCTCCTTCTCATAACGCATTCACAACTTGAACTTGGCTTTTGAATTTCCATAATACTCTCAACTCCTGTGAGGGTTGTTTTTAATTTTCCACTGCTGTAACCACGGTAACTCGGTTTGGCGAGTCGGGCAGGGCGAGCTGGCTGACTCCGTGATGTAATATCCTCCTCCAGAAGGCAGATTTCCCACAATGCACTCACTCACATGTAGAGTCCTCTGAACGTGTGCGTGACAGACCCCAAATCCAGAACAACAGAAGTCCTGTTTTGATTGGATCTTGCAGAATCCAATCAGAGCCAGATTTGTTTGGGTCATGAGTTCGAGCCTTAACGCAGCCACTGATGCCGGGTCTGATTTGATGAGGAAGCCGGACATTAAAACATGTATTTATTCCAGTAAACGTCTTTGTTTCAGCACAGTTTATGGAGTCATGGCTGTTTCAGCTGAGTCTGGTGTCTAATATGTTTTTAGGCAGGTTTGTAGAAATCATTGTATTAATGACGTGTAGTAAGTGAAATATATGCTTAACAAGTCAAAGAAGGATGAAAGTCCTAAACGACAGCAGCAGTGAGTAGTGGAGAAATCGACTGTTCCAGTCTCAACCTGAAGCCCCTGTTCCTCAGGGCTCGGGTCAAAGATGCACCAGCTGCACCATGTTTCAATTTCTTCCTGAAGGTTTCATGCAGAGTGAAACTCTTGACCTGATACCATTTCTGCCTGAAGGACAATAAAGCTTCTGTCATTTGAATGTGTCATATTTGCCGTCAGACGTCCGTCTGGTCAGTGACTGAGCTGCAGCCACTCGTCAACGGGACTGATTTTAAGCACTGATCGTCACAATATGAGAAATTACAGTAGGTCTTTTAATTAAAAACGATTTCAGTGAGAATATGTAGCAGTGATATTTAGTCAAACAGGGCTTTAACTTATCTGCAGCCCTCACAAAGGCCTGTAATTTGTCTAATGTCTTTGCTGTCAGTCACTCTGAGTGTAGGTGTCGGTTCTTTCTCCCGGGCGGCCGGTGTCTCATACTGGAGAAGAAGCTCCTCATTTACATTTTAGAAGACTTGGCTGCTTTGTCGTGGTTTGATCCCATGGATGAAAGTCTGTTTCTCATTCTCTGCCTGTCTTGGATAATCCTGGCGTTTTTTTCTGGTTTTAACCCCTGTGAGCTCCGCCTGTCCATCAACACCAGCCTCTCTCCTCCTCCTGCTTTCTTTTTCTGTCACTTTCTCTCTTTCACTCCTGAGAACATTTAGAAGAAATTGTTCTCTCAGTCCTCCCACTCTCCATCTCTTCACTGCTGTCGCCTCTGTCTCTTCTCTTGGATCAGAAAAAAATCCAGCTACATTTTTTTTTACTGTGGCCTCCTTGTGCTGAATCCCGTTCTTCTCCTCCTCTCTACTCCCCCACTTCTCCTCTGTCTCATCTTTATATGTGATATATGTGATCTCTGGGGCCTCCTCCTCAGTTTGATGCCTGTCTATCATTTCACCTCATTCTGCCAATTAGTCGACGCTTAGTCGACCCTCAACCTGGATGTCTCGCTCTGTGTGGTGTCATTAACACACTCACAACAGAGGCAAACACACGTACAGAGAAGCGAGTGCTGAGGGTACGAGCAGGGCTGAATCGGGAAGCGAAGGGTAAACACTACAGCACTGGAGCTGATGAACCGGGCGGACGGACAAGAGGATGATGCTTTGAAAGGCCTAGTTTCACACCGAGGAAGAGATGTAAATGATGCACAGAGCCGTGACCTCTGGTTCCAGGTTCAGATGTGTTACAAGGCGTCTTCTGGCCGCTGTCTAGAACAGTAGACGAGAAGGAGAGAAAAGATAAGGGTTGGAGAAATAAAGAAAATACACAGAAGGGAGAACAGAGATGGAGAGACGGATAAGGAGGCGGCAGAAAGACGGAAGTGAAGAGGAAAGTGACGGGAGAGAAGAGGTGGGATTGTCAGAGAGGAAAGACAAAGGGAGGCCAGAAGAAATGGGGCGAGAAATGGCATAAAACAAAAAGAAATGGTGACACACACCAAAAAACATGGCCTCCACGCTGTGAGAAATGCAGCCGGGCACCTTTCCTGACAAGTAAAAAGCCTCAGGGGTTGGCCGAGCCGCTCTGACAATCACATCACCCTCTCTCTCTCTGCCTCTTGCACAAACCCAGCAGATTGTGGAGGTTGTAGGAGCTGCAGAGGTTTCACCAACAATCAGCGTCACTCAGGACGCACTCAGCAGACTCCAAATCCCTAAATGCACTTTTTCTGTGCGTGGGCTTCCTGTGTCTGGACCTCAGGGCACGCGTGGAGGGACAGGTGCATGTTTGTTTACATGCATGTGTTAAACAGACATTATTCAACCTGAAACGTGTGCTTGTTGACGTGATGACGCTCAGCCTTTAATCACAGCATTTCACAATCTCAAAGTTTAGAATGAGCAGGAAGTCTGGGGTCCATCAGTGAGACGTAGAACAGTCACAGGTTGAATCTGTCGCCGCTGGAGCACAAAGCAAAGTTCTGTCCATCACCAACGTTTTTGAATATTCCTATTTTTGACAGGTTGGGTCATTTCTAGTGTTTTCTGGTGTTTGGCTCTCTGAGCCACCGTAGCCCACTGACCCGACCCCAAGGCCAGAAGGAGCAGGCAGCAGGAAGGTGGAGCGAGGCTCGCAGCAGCTGCAGCGCTCGTCCACGTTTAATATTCTGGTCAGGCTCCAGCAGCTTAACTACTACGCACACGGTGTCTCCAGCGCCTCCACCGTAAACAACTCCCCACCGCTCCTCTCAGCCGCTCTGGATAAAGGACGGCCAATAAATTGGCCTTACATTTATTAACTTTGCTTCCTACGACCTCCTGAGGTTTGGCCCATTAGCATGAGCCGAGAATGAGGCCGAGTATTCATTCTGTGGATGTGACTGTGAATCCAGAACAGCCCGGCCCTTAAACGCACCGTAAACAGGCACGATAGGACTGATCTCCACAAACAGGACTCACAGGAGCTCAGGGACCGGGTCTCAGGAGCCGTTCACAGGAACACGCTGCACCACGAGCGGATGAAGGACGAGAGCGCTCTGGATCTGTTTCTGCTGACGGGCGTGTGATGCTGCTCTCAGATCAGGTCATTTAGTATTTCATTAAATTTAATTAGTCTTACAGTCTTTACCACAGGTGGTGCAAATGTCATGTTAAACATCTGTGATGAGGGAAATAGATCAAATGAACCTAAACCTAAAAGAACAAAAACACTCTGAGCCTGAAAAGACAGCGAGGAAACAGTGGGATCCGATAGAAGCAGGTGTGTTTAGAGAAATCCAGCCGAGAGCCTCCGACCATCCATCACCCTCCAACATCCATCCTCCTGCTGTTTAACTTCATACTGTATGTTGGAAGCAGCGCTTCAGCTTTGTTCACCATAATCAGGAATCACACCTGCTTCACAGTTTGTTTGCTTTTAGCCGCTGCCTCAACAAATACAAACGGGCCGAACCCGCTATCCTTCATATGGTGATGATGTGCAGCTTCTGTCTCACCATGAAGCAGACAGGAGCGAAAGACGGAGCCGAATGCGTCTTCACTTCATGACAGAAGAGGAGCTGCCAGGACCTTTTCTGTAGGTGATGCTCCTAACGAGACCACGAAGCAGCGTGATGAGTAAACCTGAAACCTGATAGTGGATGTGTGATAGAGGATCCGGCTGTCCTGTATGTCTGAAGCGGCCCGTAGCTTGTTTGGTTCTGACCCGAGGTTCTGCCTGCAGCCGTCTGCTGAGGATCTGTGAACTCAGAGGTCAGAAACGGGTTTGATCCCAAACGAGCAGCAGCTTCAGGTCCACAACGCTTGGGTTCTCTGCTGCTCTGGTTCTGAAGGAGTTCCCACCAGCTCCAGTCCCATACTGGACCTGCCTCTGTTTGATCTGAACCAACCAAACGCTCTTTACCTGAGACTCCTTGATTGTTTCAACCAGTGAACTAACACAGTGTCCGTCTCTTTATTGTCTTCACAGGAAACTAAAATCAACTGTGTGCGTCTGGCCAACAAAGGTACGATCACCCTCCAGCGACACCCACACCTTATTTCAGTGTTTCCCTCTTAGTGAGCGTGTGGTTTGTGGCTTCGGACTCTTCTGCCGTGTTTTGTAGTGAGGTAAACGCACACACACTGAGCGAAGGAGGCTCAGCCTTCAGCAGGAGACCCCACCTCCCTCCCATGCTAACGTGCATGATCGCACCTCTCCTCCTCTGTCTCCCTCCTCCTGTGTGTGGGGGGGGGGTGTCATCACATCCCTTTGAGCCGCGGCCGCTTCCATTCCATCGCTCTGCTTCACTTTCTCTGTGTCCCTCGCGTTTATTTGCTGCTCATCTCCACCACGTTCACTGTGTTTAGTGGCCAACGCTCCTCAGCCTCCTATTGATTTTATGACCTCCACGCTCTCTTTTCCATTCATTTTTTATATCTTGTTCCAGCATTGATTTGACTTTTCCATGTCTTTTTTCTCGTTGTGGGCTTTTATTGCTCATTTGTGGACATCTTTGTGAGGCCATTGTTCCTTCTTGCTCTGTCCATCTCCAGGCTGCTGTGTGTGCAGGTCTACACTGTCTGTCTGCATGTGTGTGCTTGGGAAAAGACATGCTTGTAACTTTGTGGCGGTCGACCATAGTCCTAAAGAGGAAGCGTCGGTCTGAGGCAGAGTCTGATTCAGAACCAGGGTTTGGCCTCTGTAACCAGGCTCTGAGCTCTAGAAGGCTGTGTCTGGATGAGTGGGACCATGATACCAAGTCAAATTGATCGTAAAGCAAATGTAGATGTCCAAATAAGTCACCGTTACCTGGACTCCGTCTCTTTGAATCCGAGGCCACAATGTGTCTTTGTTCCGCTTTTACCGCCCACAAAGTTAATTCATTTTTTTTTTTTCAGCCATGACTTCATTTCTTTTCTCTCATTCCCTCCTCTCTTGACTTTTGATTAACCCGTGGAACCAGGTTGAGACATTGAGCAGATCCAGATGTTAAAGCCCAGCACCACATCTGCATTAGCTTCCTGCTACATCACCGGCCACCTCCTCCCAGTTCATATCCTGAGTGCTAGTTGTCCTATTGATCTCAATGTTCCAGTTCTATCTCTCACCACTGCAATTTCTCTCCTCCAAGGCAGATCTAAAGCGTGTTGAAATGGATAAAGAGCATTATACGTCTTTTTTTCTTAGACTTTTTTCTTCTTCCTTTTCCTTTTTGTTGTGCTTTCTTTTTCTCTTCCTCTCCTTTCTCATGCTTTCCGGCGGCGACATGTGGCCCTTGGCCTTAGTGGTAATAGGTAGGGGACAAATAACCACGCCGTACATTCTAGTCATCCCAAGCGAAGGTGATTACTGCTTTATAGGCAGAAGATTTTCCTCCCTATGTTATATTTTCCATCACAGCACAACCATGAACACGACCCCTGTTTCATTTCAGTTGTCCTGCCTTCAGCCCTCCTGCTTTTACTGCCTCCTCTTTTGACCTAAACATTTTTTGTCTTTCCTTCTCATCATCATCTTACTGCATTTGTTTGCATGTCTGCTCCGCTTGGAGTGTCGCTGGCTGCATTTGAACTTGGTCTCTCTTTGTCTTGCATGCGCACACACACACACACACACACACGCACACACACACACACACACACACACACACACACACACACACACACACACACACACACACACACACACACACACACACACACACACACACACACACACATAAATGAAAGGCCGTGATCTCATCTTCTCAGTCTTGAGAGCAGGACAGACTCCTTGATAACAGTGCAGCTAGAAATTTTAGTTATATTTGACAGAACTCACGTTTCAGTTATTATTTGTTTTTCAGATTTGCACAAGTCCAAACCTGGAAACAACAATGGGACCATTAATATGAATTAGCCTTTAGCTTAAAAAAAATCAAATCTCAATCCGTTTAGTTTGTTTGTTTTTGGACATTTTCATTCATTTAATTTATTGGTAATTTCTTTCATATAATCTTGATATTATTTGCTAAGATATAAAACCAGGCTCATGCTAATCCTTTTGGAGTCGTGTTTATTTATGCAGAGACGTGGCAGCACAATCTGCAGAATCTGGGAAAGCAAAGCAACAAAGTGTGAGACAACAGGGACTCAGTCGACCATCGCAGCCACGTTAACACACACGGATTAGATTCACTAGTAACAATCAGTGGCTTTAGGGTCTGCAGGCGTTGTTTATGTCAACAACCTTTAACCAGAGCTGAGTCTGAGGCTCCTCCTGCTGTGAATGATCCAAAGAGGAGAATGTACAGTTCTCACAGAGGTCAGAGTGGGACGTAGCGTTTCCAGTGTCACCTAGAGAATGTGCTGCGTTGGTCGACGTGTCTGACTCATCCTGACTCGTTACGCGCATGGACATGGACGTGAGAGCAGCACAGGCCTGCTCTTATATCACGCTCCCTCTGTGCAGCTCTGGACAGGTGGCAGACGTCCCACTCGCTTCATCTGTCCTGCTTCAGCTTAGGAGATGCACATTTCAGCGCTTACGCAGCCGAGGCAAATGAGTCAGTTTGACACTGAGTTTGCGCTGCATCGTAAATGTTCTCATTCCTTTCCTCAGAACACAAATCTGATCTAGGATCAGTTGATCAGAAAAAGCCAAACTTAATGTTACGGAAAGCGTCTGTGTGTGCAGACACAGACGCAGACACGGACACAGACGCAGACACGGACACAGACGCAGACACGGACACAGACGCAGACACGGACACGGACACAGACACAGACGCAGACACAGACGCAGACACAGACGCAGACACAGACGCAGACACGGACACAGACGCAGACGCAGACACGGACGCAGACACAGACGCAGACGCAGACACGGACGCAAACACAGACACAGACGCAGACACAGACGCAGACGCAGACACGGACGCAAACACAGACACAGACGCAGACACGGACGCAGGCGCAGACACAGACACAGGCGCAGACGCAGGCGCAGACACAGACACAGACGCAGGCACAGACGCAGGCGCAGGCGCAGAGGCAGGCACAGACGCAGACACGGACGCAGACACAGACGCAGACACAGACGCAGGCGCAGACAAACCCGAGGTTCAAACCCGGCTCGGCCTGAATGCGAACCAAGCAGCTCGTCATCTGTGCTGGTTCCGAGCGCTGTGATGCAGGCGGAGCATCAAACCCTCATCTTCACATCCTGGTCTCAGGTCACCTTCAACTCCCAACACTCCCGTCCTAAGGTGGAATCTAATTAGATCAGTGCTGATGCAACATGTGTCCGGCTGCAGCTGGCGTGTGTGGGCTTTAAATGCACAGAGTGGAGGCATTGTATGCGACTGCTGCCTGTCATTGCCCTGCGCTGCCTCACACAGAAGCCTGAGCAAACACAGGCTCCCAGTTCCAGTTCGCGCTGCCTTGTCTGCAGCCTAGTGACTCACTTTACTGTTTGCATTTGCAGCAGATTGAGTCAGAATGTTAAAGGAAAAGGAAAAGCGAAAACTCCTCAGGGTTGTTTGCAGGTGAACATCTAGTGATACTGTGACATTTTAAGGGCACAATAGAAGTTAGCGATGGACGAACTGCTGCTTAAGCTGCACACAGAGCAAACGGCTTCGACTGTGACGGCGGCTGAGAAACTGGGAGACAGACAAAGAGAAATGGAGCGTACTCCAGATAGAAAGAAACAAACCCGAGGGAGAAGACGATCAAAACAGGAGCGAGACAGACGGCGCCTGAACCTGACTTGAAGGAAGTCAGAGGAAAGACAAGTAGAGATCCAGCAAAAGAGAGGCAGCCTCCAGCTCCAGGATGTGCGCTGTGACACCGCGTTTGCAGACAGGTGATGCGCGTCTCATAAGGGCTGAGTTTCAAGCTTCAGTCTGCTCCACGCGTCCCCGTGACCCTGACGGAGGGTGAAAAGGCTCAAAGGCTCGGCTCATTCGGACCAGAGGGGCTTCAGATCGAACGTCATGCGTTTGTTTGATGGACAACATGAGTCTGGGGACCCGCCTCCCGCCTGATTGACAGCTGGGACCCCCACCAGGCCTGAGGGGTTGACTTTGGCCTGTTTAGTCTCAACCTGCACCTCATCTCTACTAGAGTTTTATTGCGGTTTGTGCAGAGTTGCCGTCTTAAAGCAGCAGTCGACTGATTTCCGCCTTGTTGCAGCTGGTTCTCCTCCTCAGCAGCTCCTGCCGTCCTGGATGTCAGACTGCAGCAGATGTGTCCTGCCTCCAGCGTCACTGGGCCTTTGGCTCTGCTGCCTTGTCAAAAACAAATTCCCTTCGAGCAGGAATCAAACGGTCGTGTACGCCGGTAATTGATTCGGTCATCACAACATGTTGGCTGCATTTTGGGATTGTTTTTCTAGGAGAGGTACAGCAGGGATATAGAGGCTGTCATGTAGCTGTCACCAGATCCTGGCTGGACGGATGAATGATGCATAAATAATACGCACGCATGCACGCACACGCGCGCGCACACGCACACACACACACACACACACACACACACACACACACACACACACACACACACACACACACACACACACACACACACACACACACACACACACACACACAGAGTGATGGGTGAGAGTCATCTGTAAAAATGATTTTGTTTGTTTCTTTCCTCCAGATGTTTAGCTTCTCTGATAAGAAGCTATTGTACATATTGTATTATATACATATAATACACACTTTTAGTGTTAGCACCCCCCAAAGTCCTCACACACTAGATGATACAACATTTATGTCGGTTTAGTTCTTAAAGCTCTGAAGCACTTAGTGAACGATGTCCTGCTGACCTTAACGTTAATGGAAACTAGTGTGAGTTTGTGTTGGGGAGTAATTTGTTATTTACTGATATGGAGCCTAAGATATGTTAATGTGTTAATCCATCATTATCAGCCCCCCACACACATGCACACACACACACACACACACACACACACACTCCGATTAGTAATCCTGTTAAACACACTCAGCCAACGCTAATCCACAGCTGCCGCCGTGGAGCCAAAGCTTCACATCAACCTTAATCTAAGACCCACACACACAGGATGTACAGAGGTTCATTCCCTCTATAGGCTCTACTGTACAGACGACTCTTAGCTACACACAGTCGGACACAGCACATGAAGATCAAACACGTGAACCGATGACAACAAAGACACAAACGCACAGAAGCTGCTCCCACTCATCAGCTCTGGAACCTGGGACGCGTTCAATGCGCCAGGCGCTGCGTCGGCAGCTGGGAGAATCAATCTTCTCTCCGTTTGGATGAGATTATATTTTTAATATCTATGGTTTTACCCATAATTCCTTCCTGATAATTTTATCGTGCTCTGAGATTTGTTTAAACAAGGAGGCTTCACCACCATCACCAGCTCGTTATAACAGCGAACACTGAGGAAGGTTCTTCATTATTATTATTTAGACGTTCTTCTAGTCATAATCATGTACGTTTCTGTTTCTTTAGACAAAACAATATTCTGTTCCATGGATGAACCTAAATCGTGCTTTGGCTTCAAATTTGCATTTGGAAGGTTGGAAATCAGAAGTAAATGTTTTGTGCGTGGGACCTTGTATATAAATATAAAGCTCAGATATGAGGCTTCATCTCCTCCAGCTATAATTTTTAGGGTCGACAGGCGCCAAGGAAATGAAAGCCGGACCACCTGCTGGTGAACTGATGGTACTGTCAGACCACCTGTCGGCTGACAACAAGAAACAAAGATATTTGCACGGGGTGTCAATCAATCCCACCTTATTGTTTATTACACATGGAACATAATGGAGACTGTTGTTAAACCGGGTCAGAACCCTCAGTCGTGGCGTGTGCACAGTGAATGAACAACGGGTCAGCTGATGCACGCGGGGGGAGATGGAGGTTTCACACGCGTGTGGGGACTTCCAGGAACCGTGTCTGAAGCCGTTCACGCTCATCAGAGAGAAGCTGGTTTCCTCAGCCTCAATGGGACAAAATGCCCAGACATGTATTATTCTGAACGTTAGAGGACGCTGCAGAGGAGCTCGCTGAACGGAGCTTGGACTTCATATTTCACCTTCAGGCTCCTTCTCCCTGTATTGATTCTGATTCTTTGCTAATAACAGGATGTCCAGTACATTGTGCCTGGTGCCATCGCTCCTGTTCGTGAGCATCGACTCCAGGCAGAGCTGCTTTTACTGCGTGAACAGTCGGACACGTCGTCCCTCGTGTTCAGGTCTTTGTCTCCACTGATCCCAGGCCATCGGTCCTCTCAGAGCAGTCTTTATCAGTTCTGCTGCAGTCTGTGGGAGTGGTGTGATCGTCATTGGAGGCTTCAGCCGTTCGCTTAGGGTTTTCTTGTGTTGTTTTTGCCAACGGGGCGAAGCAGAGCGTCTGTGAATCCGGCGTCTTTGTCTGAGGTTAGAACCAGAGGCTGCAGTCGTTCTCTCCAGCTTCTCCTCTTTCATTTGTCTTTACAGTTATTGGATGTCATTTTGCCTTTGATGCCTTTGATCTCCAGCGTCTGTCTTCTCTTTCTCACTCTTTGAAAAGGGTTCCTCTCCTCTATCTGCCCCTTGTCTCACTGCCTGTGTTTTCTAAAGCATATTTATTTGCTTCATTCGATGCGACGTGTTTATTTCTAGCGTCGCTACCTTCTCTGGTTCTTTCTCTTTCTTGCTCTGGGTTTAAAGACCTTGGCTGCTTTCATGCATCCTCCCACAGAGGGCAGCGCTTTTATTAATACTTTGGTTAGTCTGATTTTCAGTCCAATAAAATCTTTGAGAGCTGCTTTGACCTGGAGCTGGTGAACATGATGTTGCCGTAAATATCCAAGGAATAGGTCAAGATGTGTTTAGGTCCCTTAATACTTCTGTCTCCTCCTGAAAGCCTTCATGTTCACATCCAGGTGAACGCAGGCCAAAGTGAAAACGAATCCAGAAACAACCTGTAAATTCGTGGGAAACAGGCGGAGAACAGACGGACCTGCTCCACGTCCTCAACCTGACGTCTGGAGCCTAATTACAGCCTTTGCACTTTGAATCTCGCCTTCTTTGCATCCCAGTTGTATCTTATTAGAAAGCTAATAGAGTTGGGACAGAGATGTTTGCAGTGCAGCACATGCTGCAGGAGCATTTTAATGTTGGTAGTATGTGAAATGAAACAACAACAGCTTTCGTTCCTTTTTTCATATTAAAACACAGATCTGCTTCCAGAGTTGTAACAGAAATGATTTAGATTCAACAATAGTTTAGTTAAATTAGGAGCTTAGTATCTGAGGGACATGTTTATTAAAATGTATCATTATAGTTTAAAGCATTTGCAGCCACAGTATGAAACATTTTGCACATGCAAACTTAAAACATCCCTAAAAGTTCACGAGAGACGCCACACGACATGTGCAGCCGGCCGCGACTCCTCCTCCACTGTCCCGGATCAGACGCACTCACAATGACTCCACTCTGCATCGGCTCCTTTGACCACGCGAACGAACCCTCAGCCCCAGAGCATCACAGCGCCACCACCGCCACAGGAGAGCTGCTCCTCAACCTCAAACTCAACCTGCTCAATTTGGTTGGAAGTGAAGCCTCCGTTTCGCTGAAGCAGGTTGATTGTTCTGTGAACTGTGAACTGAAGCTCGTTCTTTCAGAGTGGACTGGTTCTGAGTGCATCTGGACCCTGTCTGATCATGTGTTTGCCGTGTGTCCAGTCGTAACCTGGAGCAGGAGCTGCATGTCTCTGGAACGTCCACGTTGTTTTTTACATTCAAGTCTGCAGTTCTTACTAATATGTGTTTAACGTCCATATGTCACATGATCCATAGAACCAAAGTCTGGCTCTGCTCCCGTCCCCTCTGCATGATGTTGGTGTTGTGCTTCACTCTATATGGATGAAGTGATTAGAGTATCTTCACCTTGGGATCAACTCTATGTGAACGTCTGTGTGTTGATGAACATGTGTGTTGATGGACGTGTGTGTGTGTTGATGGACATCTGTGTGTGTTGATGGACGTGTGTGTGTGTTGATGAGCGTGTGTTTGTTGATGGACATCTGTGTGTGTTGATGGACGTGTGTGTGTGTGGTGATCTCAGACGTGTGTGGTGATCTCAGACGTGTGTGTGTGTGTGTGTGTGTGGTGATCTCAGACGTGTGTGTGTGGTGATCTCAGACGTGTGTGTGTGTGGTGATCTCAGACGTGTGTGTGTGTGGTGATCTCAGAAGTGTGTGTGTGTGTGTTGATGGACGTGTGCATGTGTGTTGATGGACATCTGTGTGTGTTGATGGACGTGTGTGTGTGTTGATGGACATCTGTGTGTGTTGATGGACGTGTGTGTGTGTTGATGAGCGTGTGTTTGTTGATGGACATCTGTGTGTGTTGATGGACGTGTGTGTGTGTGGTGATCTCAGACGTGTGTGGTGATCTCAGACGTGTGTGTGTGTGTGTGTGTGTGGTGATCTCAGACGTGTGTGTGTGGTGATCTCAGACGTGTGTGTGTGTGGTGATCTCAGACGTGTGTGTGTGTGGTGATCTCAGACGTGTGTGTGTGTGTGTTGATGGACGTGTGCATGTGTGTTGATGGACATCTGTGTGTGTTGATGGACGTGTGTGTGTGTTGATGGACGTGTGTGTGTGTGGTGATCTCAGACGTGTGTGTGTCTCCTAACGAACGCCTGCTCGTACATTCACCTGACTGTTTGTGCGCCTTTTCCTGCCGATGTGACTATGTGCATACCTGTTTGTGTGCATGTGTGTGTGTGCGTGCATGCGTGCGCGTCCAGGTGCGTCCACGCAGGACTCGGACGCCATGGAGCCGGAGAAGCAGGTGGACGGCACCGTGAAGATGGCCGGCGTGATCGCAGGGATCCTCATGTTCATCATCATCCTGCTGGGCCTGGTCCTCACCTTCAAACGCAGGTGAGCAGCGTCGCTGAGGCGTCCGGCCGCGCAGGCAGACACGTCACTGCCGACAGGCAGCACAGGAAGGGATTTCACAAAAAATGATCAGTTTAAAATGTTTTTCCTTCATTTTTCATTCATTTTCAGTGTCAGTCAAAAAGAAAATGCAAGTCAGAGCTTAGCGTTGATCAAACAGAGCAGGTTGCACAGTGTTTGTTACAACCGCGAGGCCAAAACGTTGATTTATTCCTCAGGGCAGCAAGATCAGAATTATGTATTAAATCTGGTGCTGCACTGAATAAAGCCTTGGAGGCAAAATAAACAAGAAGCGCGCAGATTTGGGGTAAATCAGCTCTTTTACGCTGGGAGACTTGGTTCACATGCACACTGTTTGCCACAGTCACCTGCCTCCTGCCTTCACTCTCTCTAACTCTCTGCATCTCTCCATCCGTCCATCCTCGTTTCTCTATTCCCCATTTCCATTCTCACATACTGTGGACTTTGCTTTACTGAGATTAGTTTTTTTACCCTTAGATTTTTTTCTGTTTTTATGGTTTGTCATTTTTCACTTCAGGCTAAAATCTTAAACCTGCATAAACTCACTTAAATCTGCACTTTGTGTTGCTCCAGCTCACAAACCATTAATACCAGTAAGATTTAAAACAAAATCAAAGCACACATGTTCACTGACACACTAGGAAAGTTTAGCAAAGTGTTACTGAACACATCTTCTCGTGAGCAGCACTGGAGCCACAGGGAGGAGACGAAGGAAGCGTGAGGAGGACTCTGTCTGTTTCCCGAGGCTTTCATCCTTTTACACAAGCAAACATCAGAATGAACACAGAAGCATCAGGCTGTTCTCAGAAATAAACAAATATCAGGTTGCTTGTGTCCCGTCACAAACAGTTTTGTAACGAGCTAAAGGCTGAACCGTCACAGTGAGGATGAAGCCACCAGTAATTTATCAGACTCTGCTGCTGGGACCCAGTACTCTGACCCAGTCAGTCTGCTACCTTTGCTGCTCTGACCTTTAAAAGCTCTTGTTATGTGGTTCACAGTGTTTAATAGTTAATGATCAATTATTATATTTAAAAAGAGTGAATCTGAACATGGTGTGTTTGTGCAACGCTGCACAGGCAGAACAGCAGCGTAATGGAGCATTGCCCTCAAACACACCACGCGCATCTGAAGCCAAAGCTAATGTTGAATGAAGCACGTAGTCAAACTCATGCAGAAGCAAACACACAGCACTGTGGGTAAAAGAAGCTGGAGAGCGAGCGAGCGCACACAGGAAATAATGAGCGCATCCCAAAAACCAAGAGGATAAAAGTGTCAGAGGAAGAACACGTGGAACACGTGGACAAGAAGCTCAAGAAGATGAGGAACGGCAGGAAGAAAATGTGTGAGGGAAATAATTACAAATATAATAGATCTGGCTAATATGGAGGTCAAGTAGAAATGCTAATGAGATGCTAACCAGAATACCAGCGCGTATTATGCATAAAAAGGCCATTTAGAGGTCAGACATCACTGCTGTGGGTGCAGAGAGGCTGGAAAGAGAAATGCTGCTCAGATGTCAGTCCTCTTCAGTGGGGTCAAAGGTCGCATGGAGTTCAAATGGAGAGAAGATGAAAGTTTGAAGACAAAGAAAAGCCAAAAAGCCAGAACGGTGGGATCGTCGTGGTTGATTGCGATCACAGTAAGACTGAATAAGAAATAAAGGAAGAGGACGAGGACGGAAGCTAAAAAGAGAGGTGGACACTGAGACTCAGACCGTTTTCTGCCGTCATCCATATTTTATTCCTCCTGGCGGCGGCAGAAAGACTGTTCTTTAAATCCAAAGTGTTTTATCAGACTCCCAACGCACATCAATTATTCTGTGACCAAACGTTTGTCGTGCAGACGGCGTCTTCGACTGTCCAATTAATCTTTCTCAGCGGCCTTACACATGTTACACATGCTCCAAATGGACTTTGTCCAGAGCCTGAACAGGAACGAGGGTGAAGTCCTAATGGGAACTCCATGTTCCTGCCGCAGACGGCCCCGCGGGCTCACAACCCGCGTCGGGACAGGGATGAGGGCGGAGCACGAACAAGGCCTGGAGCACAGCTTCACAATGGACTGTTCTGTGAGGAAGAAGCAGGAAACTGCTTGGTGCTGGTGACGTCTGAGATGCAAAGAACAACAGCAGCGCCTTTTCAAGTTCTGCCCCTTCAGAAGCGTCTGCGATTTTAACCTTTAACAGTTGGATTTTTCATCTTAGATTAACAAATAAAATAAAAAAAATACGGAATTAAAACATGCGGATAAAGACAAAAACTACCATAAAATCACTCCTACACAATTAACACAAATCGCAATACAACCTTGTGGTGCAGTTGCGATGTTTGTGCTGAAATATTATTCCACAGTTTATTCCATATTATTATTATATATTATTATTATTATTATTATGCGTGTGTGTGTGTGTGTGTGTGTGTGTGTGTGTGTGTGTGTGTGTGTGTGTGTGTGTGTGTGTGTGTGTGTGTGTGTGAGGTAAGCATCGGACTGTGTGTTTGCCCTAATCTACGTTCTGTGTTGGTGTTTATCTCTGTGCCAAACAGTGATTGCTTTGTTCGTCTGTGTGACAGGATGTAAAGTATGAGTGTCATCAGTGTCAGTGCCAGTGTGTGTGTGTGTGTGTGTGTGTGTGTGTGTGTGTGTGTGTGTGTGTGTGTGTGTGCAGTTGATGCCAGCAGCCACGGATTGTTACACACATGGGATAACTGCGGGTCCAGATGGGTCTGTGGACAGATCCTGCAGACACAGACACGTTGCTCTCGGCCAAACACAGACCAAAATATTCCTCCTAGAACTTCTCAGAACTGCCTGCTCCTAAAAGTTACACTTGATGTGAATCAAATCATCATTATTTACATAAATTTAGTTGACAGCGGGACCCATGTTCCTCCATGTTGCTACTTCCATTGTAGTTGGTTTGTGTGTGATTGGCTCCAACCCTCTCCGACCTCCCACCAAATGATGCCTTCACTGCCCTCAGACGTTCCATCCCAGCTTCCTGTCACTTCCTGCTAAATGTTTACTAGAAACTGAAGCATTGCTTTATTCATTCACTGTTTGTGAGGATCAAGTGTTGCAATTGCAAGTTTGTGTCTCTGTCTGAATGGGCAGAAAAACCTGGATGTGGGACTTGACTGTGCAGCACACAGCGATAGACAGGGCTTTAACTGAGCATCCACCACGTTCCTCCGTTCACGCCGGCTGAATTCATTCCCTGGCTGCTCTGAACTGTTCTA
>NC_040885.2:19160925-19173425 GCF_900634795.4 Betta splendens
AGGTGCTGCAGAGCCACCACGTCCTCCTTTTGGTGCTGGTTAAAATTGAAGTGGCAAAGTGGATTCAGTATTTGACTCAAGAATCATCAGGGTCATGGTTGGTCCAGCTGTGGGACAGCATTACCCAGAATTCACTTCCACTTCTACAGCAATGGCAGCTCACTACGTCTGTTTATAATAACTGACCCAAATTCTAGGATTTAGCATCTTTGTTTTGTGTAGGGTGTTTATTGCTGTGTATTTAAAACCTCTAACATTGTTTCTTTGCTTTAAACAATAACAACCCGCTGCTAATCCTCAGCACGGAGCGTGTTAAAGCTCAGCTTGGAGAAAGACAGTCAGTGTTGGACTTTTATTCCTTAACAGCTCACAAAGAGGCCAATTATGAACAAAAAGAAATGTGCAGAGAATTTTTTGGGTGAATGAAGTGACGTGAAGTCATTTCACAAGCCGTAGAGTTCTCTATTAGCTCTAATTTATTTGATTCTCTACTGATCACTCTGAGGCTGATGTGAAGGGGAATGTCTGAGCTATTAGACAGCAAAACCTAGATTAAATACAGAAAAGCAGACGAGAAGAATGTCAGCACATACAGACGGACAGATAGACGCGCTGTCAGCTACACAGACAAGCGCTCAGCAATGGTAAATGAAAGAAATACAGGGAAACAAAGAAAGGAGACAGATCTTTAGGAGAGAGAAGCTGTAAAACAGAGAATCTGTAAAACAGAGAAGCTGTAAAACAGAGAAGCTGTAAAACAGAATCTATAGGACAGAGAATCTGTAGGACAGAGAATCTGTAGGACAGAGAATCTGTAGGACAGAGAAGCTGTGAGATGAACAGCTGAAACGCTGCCAACCAGTCAGTTAATCTTTCATTCGAAGCGTGCACTAATCCAATGTGTTTGTCCTTTTCTGGGTTTTGCTCTGTTCTCACCATCGGCCTCACCTCACCATGCTTCAGAAGACATGCTTATTCCTACTCTTATTACCTGTAAGTAGAGATTTCACCTCAGGAATAACTTTTTCCATTATTCTCTTCTTTTGCCCATTGATTTGATAAACTGTTGTGTTGTTTTATTGCATTCTGTTTCATGCAGTGTTTGATTTAAACGCGTAAGAAGATCTGAACAAATTACAAATCGCTTTGTGAATAATTCACACCTTCACAGCTTCTGGTTGAATACGATAATATGAGTAAACGCTCACTGAGGGGAAACTGATCCCACTGCATTTGCTGAGTGGTGCTCGTCAACCACAGCCTTAGTTTGGAGGAGGAGAGGTTTCCATTCACGGCTGCATTCGCTCACAGAGACCGTTCACACCCCGCGCTTCAAGCCGACTCCCAAAGCCCCGAATCCTGCTTCTCCAGCTGTCTTCAAAGCATCGCAAACTTTCCTCCAAATCTGCAGAGGAGCAGAACGTGTGCCGTCACATGTGTGTAAATGTGCTTGACCCCATCAGACGTGACAGTGAAAGCGGAGCAGCAGCAGCAGCCTTCGCTGCTGAACCTCAGTGGAGACAGAGCCTGAAAAACACCAGGGCTTACGTTTGTTCATTTATCCCTCCATCTGTTATTTATGTTTTTATTCAGTCTATTTTGATGTGACATCAGCTGCACATGTGCACAGACACACATGCACACGTTTAACTGTAGCCTTCGGATGTTTACTGTTGGATGAGAGATGGATTTAAAGTCGTGCAACAGCCCTGAAGCTCTGTGCTGCCTGTGCATGTGTGCTCTCTACCTCTCTGCGTCCATCCCTCATCCATCCATCCTCCATCTCTGCATCCATCCCTCCTCCATCTCCCTCTCCCTGCATCCCCCTCTTCTCTATCTCACCATCTTTCTGCGTCCATCCCTCCTCCATCCCTCCTCCATCCCTCCTCCATCTCCCTCTCCCTGCATCCAGCTCCTCTCCACCTCTCCCTCCCTCTGTTTAACCCATCCTCTCCTCCACTTGCCTGGTCTACTCCTAATCCCTGTGATGCGCACATGAAAGTTTGTTTGGGCTTGGCCTGCAGCCTCCTCTGAAGTGACTGACTGCCTATCTGCCTGCAGTCGGCTGGGGATGGCTCCGGGACATTTGAGCTATCTAGCTGCCAACCGACCAGCTGAGGCAGTTCTTGCCATAATACGGAGCTCTGTCAATCCCTCGACAAGTGAAACAAATGTCATTTCCCTTGTTTGATTGGATGCCTTAAGGTTGCCTCCTTTGACTCAAGGCTTCTACTGAAATAGATGCAGCTCCATACATCAGCTTCCAGAGAAAAGAGTTGCTACAGTAGATGGTTGTTGCATGATTCTGTGTGAAGCTCATACATGCAGCTCTGTGTGTGAAGAATTAAGGTTCTTCTGCTTTGGTTAATGATCCATCATCAGTGTTTGCAGAAATAACAAACTATAATAACAACCCCTGTAGATAAAGCAGGAACCTGTAGTTGGTGACTGCAAACTTCCCATCTAAGAGTCTGCTAATGTCCCACTAATGCTGGACAGACAGATGCACGTAGCTGCTGACGGATCTGTCTGGTGGCCTTAATGTCTCAGTATGAGGACAGACTGGAGTTTCTGGAGAGACTCGAATTTGTTTAATATTGAGATCGTGGGAAGAGCCGTTTCCCACCAGAGTTCACTCTAGCCCTGCAAGGCCTGCAAGGCCTGCTAGCCCTGCTAGCCATGCTAGCCCTGCTAGCTCTGCTAGCCCAGCTAACCCAGCTAGCCCTGCTAGCCCTGCTAACCCTGCTAGCCCTGCTAGCCATGCTAGCCCTGCTAGCTCTGCTAACCCTGCTAGCCCTGCTAACCCAGCTAGCCCTGCTAGCCATGCTAAACCTGCTAGCCATGCTAGCTCTGCTAGCCATGCTAGCCCTGCTAGCCATGCTAGCCCTGCTAGCCCAGCTAACCCAGCTAGCCATGCTAACCCTGCTAGCCCTGCTAACCCAGCTAGCCCTGCTAGCCCAGCTCTAGTTTTCTTCTGAGTAAAGACCCGCTCAGCTCCAAAACAAAACCCCTCACTCGCTGTTGACACATCCAGCAGCCTGCAATTAACGTCGCCAAGGGCACAAAGTGGTCCATGATTCTCCTGCAAGCGGCACCTGCTGGGGGTAACCTTAGTGCTTAATGAACTGCCGCTGTGACATTCATTAAAGACGGATTATGTCGCGCTCATTGCCACTTACAATATGCAATGAATTTGTCATTGAAACGAGCCATTAACAAAATGAATGTGCGGAAGGTGGAGGTCTAGGGAGGAGGGAGGGGATCTCTCCTGTTGCTTTCTCTGCTCCCACCTCATTCCTGCTTCTCCTTCTCACCTTCCTCATCTCCTCCCGGTTCCCAGCCTCCATCCCTTCAGCCTCTCCTTGTCCAGCTCGCTGCTCCTCAGCTCTGCTTTGTATGCTCGCCTCCTCCCCCTCGCCTCCTGCCCACTTTCTGTCAAAGTGCAGTCAGATAGCCAGGAATAGGCCACTCTAAGCTCCAATCACACAAGGTTTTGAGGCCCCGTCGCCTGTAAATTGGTGTGGAGGAGAGCAAGGTTGAATCTGGGGTTGATGGAAGGAAATGATTATGGGAGAAACTTGGCTGGACCGCTCCTGCTTCTCCATCGTTCACTCCCTTCATGTCGCTTTCCTTACTCAGCTTTTGTTTTCTCCCTGCTCTGAATCTGACTAAATAATCTCAATAATCATTTCACTGTCTTTTGGCTGAATTGATCATCAGATCCCAAACCCACACACACACTAACAAACAGATGCAGTTTTAATTTTCTGGAGCGCTGCAGCCAGTGGAACAACAGGGATGAAGCATCAGCTCCTCCCGTTTATTGCTTTCTGATCTTTAAACAGCAACCGCACTGACACAAACTGACAAACAGCGATGCTCGGCAGCTGCAGAAGACACAGACACTTAAGGCTGCAAACACTGACTCATGCATAGAGGAGCAGTAATCGCTCTAAGGATTCTGGATGATCTGACACCACGAGGATGCAGAGACCTCAGACCTCGTCTGTTTTGTTTAGCTTATGTTTAAAGCGCTGGCGTTCAGCCTGAATTCACCGTATTCTGTTTCACTCTGTCAAAGACAACAGGCAGCAGTGACTCACCGAGTGGAGTACGAAAGCTTTTAGTCTTGTTGAGAGGAAGCTAATTAGTCGTTAAAGGTGAGCTGTGATAAAGACTCTGTAGGTTAAACTGTGTAATCGGCCTCTTGACGTGACTCAGTGTAAACAGGCGTCAGAGGCGGCTTCGTGATCGGTGGTGAGAAAGTCGATCCGGGACACGTGCACTCGCAGCACATGGAGCGCTCGCCTGCACTCGGGCCACAGTGAATGCAGACACACGCCCACCACACGCCGCTCGTGACTGCAAGTCCCACTTTAAGTAAGTTGAAGTTGTGTTGGTGGATCCTGGAGGAGGTTTCTGTTGCGTGAGGTGGTTTGATGAGTGATGAGTCAGCTGCAGATTCACGTAATCAGCACAGTTATTAGAGGCAGTATCTGCTTTCACCACGACGGTGCTCTGAGCTCAGCGTGTGCGTTTCCTATGAACCAGAAGCGTTGGACTCAGCAGCTCACCTCAGATTCAGATTCAGGTGAAGCGAGTGCATGCGCTGCCTCACTGTGAGCCTGTGAGGACTGCGTCGGGGCATTAGTCATGACTGACCCTCGGCTGAGACGCCACAGCTTCAACGTAAGCAGCTCTGACGACACCAGCGGCGAAACAACGCACTGCTGCTTTGGTGGAGTATTTCAGTCACACATGTTGAATTCCTCATCAAACAGATGTCACCTTCTTTATTAGCTACTTCAGCTGCATCACATCACATATAACTTGATGTGTCACATAATGTGAACCTGGGAGGTCAGAATTGTGCTTAAGCAGATTTGGAGCTGCAGCCTGTGGGCCTCATTCAACGTTACCTCATAGTTCGATGGGACGTGAGTGGATGAAGACGTGGTTTATTATTCTCAGGGAAAATTCAGGTCACATATAAAAGGATAATGTTTGATGGAATAAACAAACCATGTAACTCAGACCGGTGAGGTTGAACGGGAACAACTTGTTCCCAAACAACCAGCTGTTGTTTAGACTGTCCACAGAAAACACTCTCTTATTGTTTCACCCTCATCATCTTTGTCACAGGAGAAAAGCTGAAATTTCCGTGAGTTAATAGGAGTGCAGATACGAGTGATAGCTTTCATTCATCTAAACACAACTCCTGATGAAGGGTGTGCGCTGAAAAAGAGTGAGGGCGAAAGAGGTCAAAGGTCAAGATCGGGGCGATTCTGACAGCGGCGTCAAGCTTTGATTCGTCAGTGCCTCGTGGAGACACTGACTTTACTGTAACGGCTGTTTGTTTGCATGGACCCATGAGCTCAGCTCGATAAGTTCCTGCTCAAACGTGACCCATGACGTCTTTAATCAGCTGCTTGTGAGAGAGCAGCGTGGTGGCGCCTCTGAGTGAAGCTGATTCTCAGCAGATGTGACTGATGAAGATCTGCCTCGGGACGAACGAGCCGTCGCCCTGAACCAGGATGCGGCGAGTTTGTCGTTAGCGTTCGTCTGTTGAAGCCCAGTCTTCATAAATCATCAGTTTCTGTCTCTGCAGCGTTGATGCCTGTCATCTGCATGACTTTCACCCACGCCGGCACCGCGTGCATGTGTAACCACTGTCCCTCTTCCCGTGTGCGTGCGCTTGTTGGTGCGTGTGCTAACGCTCCTGCAGGAAGCTGGCCAAGAAGCAGAAGGAGACGGCCAGCAGCTCCACCCAGCAGAGGGAGATGGGCCCCGTCACCACCGCAGACAAGAGCACCACCAAAGTCAGCACGCTGCACAAGGACGACCCCTTCTCCACCTCCACCCAGGACCTCAACGGCTTCGGTACGTCGCAGCCGCCGTGAGCGCACGCGTGCGGCGCCCGTCGTCATGGAGCCCAACAGTAAAGGTCACGAGAGCTGCGTTCACTCTTTAACTTAACTTTGGTGAAGGTTCCCTTTGCCCTTGTCTGCATTTAAATTGGGCTTTTACTATTAGTCTGTTATTAATCATTTTGTCAGATTCATTTACATGGAGTCTTATACTAGAACTCCCCATATGTCCCTATTTCATCATTATCAGCAGCGTTGTGTTGCTTCAGCAGCCTCGGCCTCGCGTTCTTAGCGCCGCCGTGACCCCGTCCACATGTGCATCTGCAGCCTGGAGTCGCCTCCCTGCTTCTGCATGGATCTGTCTATGTGTGTGTGTGTGGTGAGGGGGGGGGGTGGGGGTGAATCAGACAGGGCCGCTCAGAAGGACACTTTTCTCCTGAAAATGTCAGCCTGGCCTTTGTGCGTGCGTGGCTGCGGGAGCCGCACGCTGCCCTCATCGCCTGCACTTCCTCCAACAGCTCGGACGCCGGCTCTGCCGTCAAACACCCGAATGCACGATAGAGCTGGGATATTTAGAACTTTTGCTTTCCAAAACACCGGGAACACGATTTATGTTGAAGCGTTGACTCAGAGAGAGTAAAGCTGAAGCTGATGCGTGTCCAGGTTTGAGAATAAAAGCTGAGTGATGATGAGACGCTTCCGCTGCATCTTCAGCTCCAACAGATTCAGGGACAGAGCGCGACAGATTATCATTCCTTCACTTCTGTTGTGTCACTTCCCAAGCATTTATCAGCTTCGTCGCAGAGAGTGACACAAACCAGCGTCTCAGCGTTTGCATTTCACAGCTGATGCAGTTATGACACGTACATTTGACAAAGGAAGGAATCTGGGCTCAGCTCCACGTGAGACGCAGGAAAGTGCTGACACGGGGAAGGGACTGTAATACTTGGACCCTCGCAGGGCAAATAGCCTGTGTTATTGCGTCTCACCCAGTGGCCGCCGTCTCTCCACGCTGCTGTGGAAGCACATTGGTTTGCGTATGCAGGTACAGTCCTCGCTGTGTTAAAGCTGAGCTGTTTGCAGCAGCACGTTAGCGTGAGACGAGGGCTTTTCTCACAGAAGAGGAGAAAATGTGTTGTGTTTGGAGGCATTAGAGGAGGTGACGGGGAGCGCGGTGAACGGAGAGGGAGAGGATGAAAAGCTTCACTTACATGTGTGGGGCCATTGTTCCAGCGGAGGTGAAAAGAGGTTTAAACATGAAGATGCACTTGATCCAGAACAGAAAAGTCATTTCTCACCGATGACTAATGTAGAAGCTCCTCCCATCACTGCAGCGTCGGCGCCTCTGAAGCAGTAACGCTCCTGCAGGTGAACCGGCGGTTCGATGTGTCCGTCCTCCAGGACTCATCATTATTTATGGACTCATATCTGCAGCAGCTCATGGTTTGGTTTTGGTTAAAATGATTGGACCACACACAGTTTGTCCAGGTGAAAACCAAAAGGAGCTGCAGCCACTTACTGTACATACAAAAACCCAGCGGGTCCCACTGAGCAGCACCAGGACGCGCTGGCAGGAAACGCTCGTGCTTTTTCCTCTCTACTGAGTCGTCACAAACGCGTTCACTCACCAACAATGACGGAAGCAGTGTCACGATCCAATAGTGGAAACTCTGATGGAGCCATTAGTGTCGCTGCTGCTGAATGTGCCTATTGATCAGTGGCTTGTGTTGTTTTTGTGGTTGTGTCACGTTTTGAAATGGGACCATTGACCTGTTCTGTTTTAATTTGTTTTGAACCTCTTCTCTGCCCCCCCCCCCCCCCCCCCCCCCCCCCCCCCCCACCCCCACCCACCCCCCCCCTCCCCACCCGGCACCCGCCCTCGTTTCCATCCTCACCCCAGCTTCGCCTTCTCCCTGCTCCTTCTCTGTGCAGGGAAGTAAGACGCTGCAGAGCAAATCCCTGCTCAACTCCTACTACTCAGGTACACACACACAAACAGTCTGTGAAGACAAAGGTTAGAACAGGAGGAGCCTGCAGAGGCTCATGATCTGACTTTGTTTCCCACTTCATTCTGGCTTCATCTGCAGTTTCCAAAGAACCGGTTCCAGCCACAACATCTATAGGTGAGTAAAACATGAACCTCACGCTAACTTCATGATGGATCTTCTGATGCGCTCGCTTCAGAAGATCCATCACACACACACACACACACACACACACACACACACACACACACACACACACACACACACACACACACACACACACACACACACACACAGGTATAAGAATCTGTGTTTTTGTTTTAATGACTGACTACTTATTCCCCATCTGTTGGCTCCTCAACCTCCTCTCCACCGTATCTGTCGTCATGTCCTCCATCACCACCTTCGGTCGTTGTCTCTTGCTCTCTGGTTCTTCTCGCCTCCTCCTCCCTTCCTCTGATGGGACCTCTGTCAGGCCATCGTACACAACCTGCTGCTCGTTTATCTGCTAGGGAAAACATGACCCAAGTAAACTGGAGAATTCAAGGAGTGAACTCATCAGCTCTCCAATAATCCTGCTTCATGTATTTGAGCTGATTTGCTGCTTCTACACACGCAGCTTGCTCTGCCGTTTGCTGATACACGATGAAGCAGAATGCAAAAAAATGCTTGAGCGATTTGTGCAGTGACATAAATTTGCTGTCCTACAGCTTCTCAGAGTGACGTTAGCGTTTCCTTCAACCATCTGTTCTCTCCACAGAGACAGACAGAAATATTCAAATTAAATAGATTTGTTTCATCTGTTGCTTTATACATAATAAATGATCCTCTAACGTCTGTTAATCCCTCTGTAGCACCAGAGTCAGCAGCCACGCTGACCTGCGCTCCGTCCCACCTTTCAGTCATCGTTTTCTCAGTTTCCTCTCATATAGTGAACATCTTTTTCTTCCACTATATTTATTTTTTCACTCATGAACTAACTTTTCTATTTGTGATGTGTTCCTCTTCTCGAATCACTTGATCGCCACTGTCCCTTCATCCCCTGTTCCTGGGTTCAGTGTCCAGCTTCCATCCATCCCTCCAGGATCCATGCATTGCTCTATGGAGCCACCGGTGCTGCACAGTAGAGTGCATTCTACTGTAAGCATGGCAATTATTATTAGAGCCATCATCATTATCATCATCATTGTCCTCGGCCGCAGAGCAATGAGATGGAAACCTTTCACTATTACTTTAATGTATACTTTCTATGAGGCGACCTCCAGATGAAACAAAACACTTTCATTTTATAATGTTTCATTTGTAAGAATTCAACATTTAGACACATCCCAGCACCCAAGGCAGCACGAGTGCGAATGGAGCCAGAGAGGATTGTTATTCGACAGCTCAAAAAAGAAGATGAGCTGAGAGAGAGGTGCAGAAAGGAGAAAGTTATTAAGACGACTGTGTAGGAGACACACAGTTTGAAGGATCAAAGACGGGAGACGGCGCTGCAGTAAATCCAGCGTGTGTGGAACGGCTTCCTCTCCAGCGCGCACGCTCTCTAATACCCTCAATCTACTGTACGTAAGCAGCCACACCACAAACCTCACACCCAGTGCAGCACAAGGGTACAACTGTTCAAGTGCCAAGGGCACGTCATGAGCCGCACGCATGCAGACCAACACGCCTTCGCCGCTAGAAGTGGTCGGCGTAAAGCCGCGGATCAGCAGAGCCGCCGCAGCGCGGCATCATTTCATGTGCAAACACGCTTTGTCCAAAAGTCAATTTCCCAGACGCTGATGTATGTTAAAAGGTTATGCAACAGTGTTCGTCAGCCTTTTGTGCGCCACCAAGGACAGTACTTCAGCGCGTTCGCGCAGGCGACATGTTTTCCTAAGGATCTGAGGCTTTTGGTGCTTAATTAGCTCCACTCTGCTGCACACACTCGCATGCGGACCAGTAGGAGACACTGAATGAAGCTCACTTCAGTTCCCTGTTTGCCTTTTTAAAGCATCACAGTTGGACATAATGTAGCAGCAGTGGATTAAAACCAAGTCTCTTAGTGTTTATGCAGCTGACACAGTGTTGTCAGACCATCAGTGAGGCCTAATATTCATAAGAGCAAACACCTTAATGTGCCTTTGACACCGCCTGCAGCAGATTTACTAGTCGTCACAAACAGGAATGGGGAGGATTTGTATGGAGTCAAATTAGGGTCAGATTAGATCTGTGCGTGCGTAACCAGGTTTGTACTGGTAGACTGAGTGTGGCTTTACTGTGCCATGCTTACACTTATACTCTGGGCTGTTCAAATTACGCACAAATTGTGGCTGAATTTGCAAGTAAATTCCTTGTAGACAGTGTTAATCAGTGAGAAGCACTACGATCCTGCACTGAAATGCAAGCCTGTCTAACAACTGCATTACATATCAGGCTGTTTAAAACCATTGTAAGTAAACGTGTTTATCGTGGTCTGATAAACTATCACACAGTGTCACTATCAACAGTAGCGTTACTGGACCCACCTTAACTCCAGCTGCATTGTAACATAGCATGGCATTGCTAATAGCCTGTTGGCTAACATGCTACACTGACGTATGATAGAAACACCATTTTAACGTTTGTGAAACTGCATCACCTCCACAAATCACAAGAGTAACGTCACTTCATACACATGAATATGAGCCGTCATGTCTGTCTGATCATTAAAAACAATAATGTCCTCAGTTTGTGGACCCTCTTGTTGCTGCTTGTGGAGCTTTCAGGATCTGCTGTTCCACGTCAAAGGACTGCGACAACGTCCTTGTTCATCAGCCAATCAGAGCGCGGAGGCAAATTAAGGTCACATTATTTTACTTGTAAATTTAGCCACGATTTTAACGCCCCAAATCATAGGTGTGAGCATGGTACAAACCTGGTTACGCACGCACAAATCTAATCTGACCCTAATTTGACTCCATAGATTTCACAGTCTATAAACCTGTGAGCGTTTCCTTTTTCACCGCTGTCGGCCGTGCAGCTCGTGTGCAGAGAGCTCATCATTTCCATCCACAGCCCTGCTTGTATTGGAAGTAGTTTTTTCCACAGCTTTACTGAGGGCCAATTATTTCTCCCAGTCTAGTTCAGCATAGCATTAAGGCTGCATGTAAGGTGATTATGGCTAATGGTAGTCATTTTGTTTGGCCATAATGTGGCAGTGCTGGGTAATTGAAGGTGAGAGCAGAGTTGAGAGATAGTCATTTTTAACCTTTATGTGTTGAGGCAGTTCCAGCGTGTGCTCTTCCAGCCACATCTTGACTCGTGTACACAGGTTCTCTGTGCTTGGACTTCCTCCCAGTCCAACCTTTCGTTGTTTGCATTGCACGACTGGCAGCTCTGTCTACGATGCAAAGTGAATGTCTTGATTCACTAATTCTCTGCTCAGTCATTTTTAGGAAGAAGGAAATGAATGAGCCACGAAACAAAATGCATAATGCATAACTTCCTGTGCACTGCAGCATTTCCTGTGGTAATTCAAGAAGACACCAGCTGCTGCGAAAAGCTGGATGTTAAAGAGGAAAAAAATGAATCACTTCCACAATTTATTCAGTCGTTCAAAGCAAAACATTCATTTGTATGAAAATATAGCAAATTACTACTTGAATCCCTCACGTCACATTAATTATCTCCCAGCTTTAGGTGTTGCCCATACAGCGCTGAGGATCTGCAGGCAAACACAGTGAGGATGTGAAGTTAATCCTGCTCAGCAGCAGGGAATAGGAGAGGTTCCCGTCAGAACCCAGTCTGTCTCCATCGCTGGTCCTCGGCAGCGAGATAAGACTCAATTTCTGCTAAATAAGAAAGTCTTATGTGAAGCTGGTGTGTGTGTGTGTGTGTGTGTGTGTGTGTGTGTGTGTGTGTGTGTGTGTGCAGCTTAGAGACTTGACAGATCTACCAGCAACCATAAAAACCACCTCCACATTCATGTGTGACTCTGGGGCCGGAACGTTTTTACCGTTACACACAGTCTGAGTCAGCGACGACTCTCGTCTCATTGGCAGAAAACTGGCCAGCTGAAAAAATAGTAAAAACATAATCATTTAAGATACTAAGCATTTGGAAACATTTGACATTCTCCCTTAAATGAGGCATGGGTATGAAGCTGTCTACGGCACAGGCTCAGTGACGGCTGGAGACGGTCCGGTCCAGATGTTCTGACCGGGCAGATGGACGGCGAACGCTGCGGTGAGAGTTGTGTTATCGCGTCTTTGGGTGCAGCTGCTCTATCAGACCCTCATCACAAACACCTGGTTGCGATATGGCGACAGTTCATTGCCGGCTTTAATTGAAGAAAAATGGCGTTGTTCTGGAACCAGCTGCAGAATGCATGGAGCGACTGGCTGATAATGCATTCACTGCAACCTGCTCCATCGTCCACGTCCTTTCACACAACTTTCTTCTTGGCCACAGTTACTGGTGCTGGTTGAAGGTTGCCTAACTATAATGCATTGCCCTGCTGGCACAGATGACATATGGAGCCTTTTCTTTACACAAGGACGGTCTCCTTTTTGTACCTGCAGCTCCTGTTGGGCTCAAGGATCGTTTTTTAATCCCTTTTCCATTCTCCACTCTTTTGTCGACCAATTTCCTCTTGCGTTTCCTTCCTCTCCCTCTCCCTGAATAATAG
>NC_040885.2:19174975-19212475 GCF_900634795.4 Betta splendens
GATGTGGCCACAGAGCCGGAGGGGACGGCTTTGTACAGACTGATGGGACCATCAGGCCTGCCGTAAATTCTCAGCTCAGCTCTTCTGGAGGAGTAGTGTTTCAGTGAGCTCAGGTTGTGCTTGTCCCGGCCTTTGCTGGCTTCTCTTTCCTCCTCAACGCGTCTGCTGCCCTGATCGCTTCTTCACGTCCCTCCTTTGTTCTCTTCCCTCCTCTTTGCTTTGTTTTCTCCTCTTCCTCCATGTTTCATTACATATTCCCTTTACTTGCTTTCTGCTCCCCCTTCTGTCACTTCCTCCCACCTTCAGCCCTTCTTCTATGTGTCTCCCCTGTCTTCTGCTCACCTCCACCCCTTTCATCAGCTCCTTCCCTTTCATCTCCCCTCTCTTCCTTCACCTCCTCGTTCTGTTTTTTACCCTTTCATCACTCCTTCGTCTCATACAACAACTTGTCAGCTAATTTGAGTCCTCACTGTTAGCCTTCTTCATCTGCGTTCTGACTTTTCGTTCCTCTCCTGACCACACACAGATCACAGCTCACGGTGGGATCTGCACCGTGACCCATGTGGCCTCAGTCTTCATTTGTTTAGGGAAGCCAGTGTTTGAATTGAGCCACTTTATATACCACTGATGAATCCAATGCTAATAAGTGTCTCTACTGCTACTTGTCACAAGCTTTATTGTCCAGGCACTGGGCACAATTCATTTTTTAAATCCCACAACGAGAATATTAAAATATGAACACAGCTTTCTGATGATATAGAACTATTGAAGTCTATTTTGTTTCCAGTTTGGCGGAATCGGTTCTTTCCCCCCTGGACCGACCGTCTACTCTTTCCTTCAGTTTCACTGTCTCTGACACCTGTCATCTATCATCTCTACTTCTGTCCCATCATTCATCTGATTACGTTTTCTTTTATTGATTTATATTACCTGTCTGGGAGCCACGCCCACCCGTGGCCACGCCCACCAACCGGCGCCACGCCCACCAACCAACTGCCTCGTTTCAGCACTTGTGAAGAGTGTCTCCGTCAAGGCGTCAGTGATCGCGTTCTGTTGTCATGGTAACATATTCCTCTCTCTCCCCCGTTAACAGACGGGAGCCAGCCATCGCTCGCTCAGCCCTCTCTCACCCTGCAGAGTTTCCCCTACGGAGGCTGTGAGTCCGTGGAGCTCTCCTACCAGAGCGGTACGTGAGGCGTGGCCGCTGGCCTGGCGAGGCGGCCGCTAGCTAGGACCGTTAGCTGCTTAGCACGTTAGCACGTTAGCAGTTAGTCAGCCTGGATCCGGGTCAATTAGTGGCTAATCGCTCAGCTAGCTAGCCTCCTGGCAAGCGTGCACTAGCTACTATTAGCTACTGTCACTGGGATAAACCTGGATAAATACTTATTTAGTTAGCAAGCTATCAGTCATTTAGCTGAGCAGGAGGTTAGTCAGTGAGGAGGTTATTTAGTGAGTAGGTGATTTAGCGAGGATGTTTTTAGTGAGGTTAGTTAATGAGGTTAGCCAGTGAGGAGGGTATTTAGTGAATTAACTTATTAAGCAGTAGAGTTGGTTAATGAGATAGTGGATCCGTGAAGTTAGTTGAATAGTTCCATTTTAAGCTAGCTAGTCAGTTAACCTGTAAATCAGCTATGTGGAGAGTTAAATTATTCTCCAAACAGTGTTTTTAGAATATTGAGGACTGATTGTAAACGTAGTCCTCGTCGTCCTGTCTGTGAGGTGGAGTCTCACTGTCTGTTCTGATTGTGCAGGTCAGTTCCAGGCAGGACAGTTTCAGCCGGCTATTCGAGTTGCAGACCTCCTCCAGCACATCACGCAGATGAAGTGTGGACAGGGCTATGGATTCAAAGAAGAGTATGAGGTGCGTAGACACACGTTCACAGGCTGTTTCGCATCCAGGTTTAAGCTCTACCTTATAATGGAACAACCTTCATGTTTGTCACCTGTACACACTTTTTTGTATAAGCTGAATATTATGTCTATTCTGCATCACAGACAAACTTCCCTTAACAATGTTAGTGTAAAATGCCATCAATGATTTAAGAATAAAATAACACTCATTTCAACTGCATCTTTAGCAATATCCATAAGTCCTCTTTCCCTGGTGTCACTTCCCACCAGTTGTGTGTGTGTGTGTGTGTGTGTGTGTGTGTGTGTGTGTGTGTGTGTGTGTGTTAATGGAGCAATTGTGGAATTGGATTTGGTTTTATGAGGAAGGAAGCATCTATTAATTATTAATTCTCGCCTTCATCAATATGAATGATCAGACAAACAAACAGGCATCAGTAAAACATCTATTTCTATGGAGAAAGTTTCTGTTTTCATGTTTCCTCGTTAGTTCATTTTAAGTTTATGTCTTACTTTGTTTCTCTGTGGTGTTCTGTTGTGCTTCCCTTTTTCATTCCCTTTCTTTAATGAATCCGTTTGCTCCATCTTGCTCTGGCCTCTCCTCAGTGCAGTGTCCGACCCATTTATCAAATTTTCTTTCTCAAACTAGTTTTCCAACAAATGACCAAATTATAAAATGAGAAAACAAGAGTTTTTTTGTAATGTTGCTTAAAATTTAATTAGCTTTTTATGTATCTCTCTAAACTTTATCCCCATACTTTTGTTTTTCTGTCTTGCTCACAAAAAATGATGCAGAGTGTGATTGTCTTCAAAACTTTTGTCCTGCCTTTTAAAAAAAGGAATATTTTCTATTACTTTGGCTGTCTGTGTGTTGAAAGTTGTTCCTCCGTGATGCAGTACTTTATTTTTTCATTTGCTTCTTGTCACTTTATGGTGGTTTATACCCACTGATACGTTTCGGGGAAGACCGTGTGTGTGTGTGTGTGTGTGTGTGTGTGTGTGTGTGTGTGTGTGTGTGTGTGTGTGTGTGTGTGTGTGTGTGTGTTCAGATAACAGCATTTTGCTCACCACCCTTCATATTGTGCGCTGTTGTGCTGTTGTCCCCGCCCCTGTGTTTGAGCTGTTGGAGCCCATTAACCCCAGTACCACCTATGTACAGCTCCCACTTGTTCTTTGTCATGAGCAAACATCATAACAAACAACAGATTCAACGATTGTTTTTAAGCATTAATGCAGGAAAACTGGAGTTCACACTCACTGATATGCCAGACTGTGTGAGTATATGTGTCTTCTTCTCTCCACCCACTGCCCTGTTTTTATATAGAAGATTAATAATCCAAGAAATAATGGAATTCAGATGAGAAGTTTGATTGAGGCTGTCTTAGTATGTTCACGTCCCACACCTTATGTAAATGTGCACATGCATACATGCATGACCTTCCACAGAAGCCTCCTACCTAACATGTCCAAAACACTCATTGTCAGTCTAGGGTTTGTAAATGAATGTGTTCGCCAGTGGGAAGACACACACACACACACACACACACACACACACACACACACACCACATGCCACTTTAAAAGAATCCATTTTCTGCTTGACTGAGCGATAAGTTTAGTTGTCTGTTTTTCTGCCTTAGTGGATTTGTGTGTGTGTGTGTGTGTGTGTGTGTGTGTATGTAGGTCATATCAGTGTCTGAAAGTGAAAGCTGCTGTCTGGTATTAAGCCCTTAATGGACTCAACGAGGACTGTTCACTCGTCTCTATAGGGAGAATGTGTGACCTGCTCCGGTGCAGCATAATGGTTGTTCTAAAATAGTTAAGTGTCCATATGGCAACTTTGGAGAGTTGGGGTTTGTTGCTTAGCACAAGGTTGAGTGTGATCTCAGTCTCTCACACATACACTGTGTAGCTGCACTGTGCTCCACCACACTCTCAGTCCCAGTATATTCATCCAGACGCGTGCGTGTGCTGTGTATTGTCTCACACATACCGTATGTGTGCACACTCGCATGCGCACGCGTCCTGTCCTTGCTGTGTGGAGGGCTTGTCATACGGCGGCGCCACAGCAGGGAGCGAGGACAATCTGTCTTCTGTCCTCCAACAAACTCTTTCTTTATTCTCTTTCAGCCCAAACCAAGAGAACAACGAGCCCAAACTTCTTTGTGTTTTCTCAGCCTCTGAGGTTTCCCCTCATTTTTTCATTTTAGACATGCAGTAATATTTTTAGGTTCATCCAGCCCCTCTTCTCTGCTGATTGATTCCTAATGTAATATACTGTACTGTAGGAATAGCGTTGTGAAGCTTTGAAGGGGGTTAAAGTTTATACTTGGTTTCACCTCCGCTTCTCCGTCTGTTAAACACTATGGCCTTAACGCCTGTGCTGGCTTTATCTGCTGGTGGGGGAGTCTTTTTCACTGTCCAAGTTGGCTGATGAGCCTCTGAACTGTCAGTGAGGTAACGACCAGGGAGTGAAACGCCTCCCTGTGTTAGTGGAGTAGGAGCTGAGGCCGCATGTTTCACCACCGGTTCCAAGTCGCTACAGGCTCAACTCACTGACTGGATGTGACTCACTGTGCGACTTATTCTAGGATTCCCTTCCTTTCTACTTCTAGCCACCTTTAGTTTTAAACTAAGTTATCAATAGTTCAAAAAAAAAAACAAAATTAGCTTAAAGATATTAAACTAAATTCTTTATTATTAATTTATTTAATTTAGTTGTTACATATTAAGTGTCTGCAGGAAAAAGCCAAATACTGTAGATGCTGTCGTCCAGACTCCAGCTCGTATCAAACCAATAATATTAATAATAAATCTTGAGACGTGCATTTTCTTTAGCTCAGCATCATTGTTACCTTTTTATGATTCTTTTATTCATCATATTCTCATAAGAGCATTGTATTGTAGAGCGTGTATTCTCACGCTTTTGCCAGACTTTTGGCTGACATTGTTGTTTTACATAATTTTACTGAACATTTTTCATCATATGCTACAACATCTGGACCTGGAGAAGTTTTTATTTTTCGGGTTATGCTGAAGTCACACAGTACCATCTTTTGCAAACTTCGTGATACCATTCATCTGTTCATGGTCATCTATCTGCATGTGTTAGTGTACGGGCTCTGGGCAGCAGGCCATACTGTACTGCACTGTACTGCACTGTATGTGCGTGCATATTTCTGTGTTTTCAAACCTTGAGATGAAAACCATTTCACATCTGTGCATGTGTGTACGTATGCTCAGGCCCTGGCAGAGGGACAGACGGCGCCCTGGGAAACCGCCAAGAAGGACGAGAACCGTAACAAGAATCGCTACGGCAACATCATCTCTTGTGAGTACTGCAATGACACCGACTGCTCCTGCTGGACCTTTACTCATTGTGATGCTCATTTTGATGTCAATTAGCTTTGGTTTGTTTCAGTTTGGGTTTTATTGGATGCCTTGTGTCCTAGTCCTGGTTTGGACTAATTCCATTTATTGTAATTTTCTTCTGCTGGATGGAGGGACAGAATGTCAGATGTTATTTTTCTAACCTGAGCTTAGATTGGTTTGGTACAGTAAGCATTGTTCTCATTGTCCCAGTCGTCCAGTGACTAAAGGTAAAATGTGGCGTTTTCCATCATGTCCTTTTAGTGAACTTGTCTGTTAGCAGTGGACCGATAATAAAGTTGTACAGGTAGGTTTTGAGGATGAGTACTCACACTGGAGGATGCAGGTCTAGAAACCATCTGCCTTTGCCCTTCAACAAGTCAGTGACTCAGTCCAGCTCAGGGTTTGTTGTGTTTGCTGGAAGTAGCCTCCAGCCGGGAGCCAGATGCCAGCAGAGCCTGGTTATAGTGGATGAATCTGTCATGTTGACGACTAGCATTACTCATCCCACCTGCCTCTCACACTGACCCCCAATGAAATAAAAGCATTTGTATTTTACGTGTGTGTGTGACACAAGAAACTACCCTGAAAAGGAAAAAGACTACGTTTGCAAAGGGATTAAATTTTAATCCTGCCTGATGAAGCCTGAAACCTCTATTCTATTCAGAGGCTTTTGTCAAATTGAAACTTCATTTCTAGAGAGAAGAGCAGCTGCTGTGATGATGCTCTGATGATGTGGGCATGCGTGGCCAGTGGGCTGTGACTGCTGTAAGGTCTGATTACACAGTGCAAAGTGCTCGCATTCATTATCTGGTACAAGACCTCGTCCTTAGGCCTCCGGTGGACTCGAACCTCAGTGATTGGTTGTTCTAACAGTATCCAGGTGTAGATATACAGTATGTCTACGGCATCAGATCCAGATGCACACGAGTTCTGATCGGTCGTGTGCGTTCATGTGTGTTCATGTGTTCACGGGTCCACGCGTGCAGTCGTCTCATTACCAGGGTTCAGGCGTCGAGGAAAAGACACGCACTGACCTGAAGGCTTTAAAATGAAACATTACACTGGAATGAAATAGCCTGTCAAGGACTTGATAGCCAACAGGAATTATGATAAATTTGCTATTAGTACAAATCCTTTAATTACAAGAGTCTGGTAATGGAAACTGTCCATCTTGCGTCCTGTGATTGTACTAAGGCTCGTTTTCAGGAGAAAATGTTTTAAAAGGCCCCGAGGGAAATGACTGTGCGTTGTCTTTATTAGCACAAGGAAATGTGTGAAGACGCACTGGCTGCAGCTGAAACCTCAACCACGGGTGGAGGGAGCTTCTGTTTTCTACAGTGAGGCTGAACTTTAATTCGCCTTTAGAATCAGACAGTTTGTCTTAAGGGAGAAGCACAGAATAGTTTCACAACAGGACGCTGCACTCTTTTCTGCTCAGAACGGCTGGTAGTTACCGATGGCTCATAGACTGAAGTACACTATAGATTCTATCTCCTGTAACATGTTTAGATGCTGCGGTTTTTATATTGAGCCTGGGAAACGTGGGCCTGGTGAGTGGCAGCGGCAGGTCTGGATCCGGACCTCGGTCTCATCCACTGACATCAGGTCACCTGTGAACGCCTCGCAGGGACGTTTGGGGGAGTTGGACCCCTCAGCCTCCACCCCCACAGGCAGCGTGATGGTGTGGCATCCTGGAACACTGTAGACGCGCTGTGACCCCCCCCCCCCCCCCCCCCCCCCCCACACACACACAGACCCCCCCACTCAGCTTGGAAGGCGCTGATTTGACTTGAAGTGTTAACGCGCCCTTCGTCCGGCCATCTGCCAAGCACAAGCGGTTGATGCCACGTTTGAAATCCCTTCAACGAGCTGAATAAATGTTAATCTAGCAGCCTCCTGTCCTCCTGCCCTCCCCAACACCCACCCCCCGTCTCGTTTTGACTTGCCGACCACTTTCTTCTCTGCCTCCACCTTCTGATGATCCTTCCCCCCCTCATTCCGCTTTAACCCCCCCCCCCCCCCTCCTCTTTCACCCTTTGCTCCCAGGCTTCTCCTTTTTTCTCCTTTTTAACTGTGCCTCGTGCCTCTTGTTAGCTCTTTCTCACCTTTCCTTTCATCCTTTCCTCTACCCTTTATCGTCCATTCATCCTGTCTTATTACCTCTGACAGTTTATGGGTTGAGGCAAAGCACAGTAGTGTTTCCTCATTAGAGGCATCTGTCTGCTTCCATTTCCTCCTCGCGTCCTTTTTTCTTCTTCTCAGCCCTCGGTTCAACAACGTTCCCATATGGTCATTTATAATTCAACAGAAGCATGCCTTCAAAATCCACCGATTTATTGGCAGGCATTTACATACGTGCAGAGAGGGACTCTGTGTGTTTGTACTGTATGTTTGTTGTCAGGGAAACTTAGCATGAGCTTCAGTGTGTGTCATCACGTGCATGATGTTTTGTAGTTTGCTGTACTCATATTACTTTTTCACTTGGCTGATGCAAACGCTCCCAGGACTCGTGGTTTGATTTGATGCATCACAGTTTAATACAGATTTCAAGACAACGCATGTTATGAGATGGAGCGTTCTTCAAACATTTCAGGTTTGCCTCCTCCATCTCGTTCGTTAATGTAATAACCCTAACCCTCCAGGATCTAAATCTGTCCTCTGTGTGTGTTTTTAAGTTTTGTGATCCCTTCACTTGTCTCCTCGTCCTCACTCCTGTTTCCCACTCACTGGTTCCTCCTGCCTTTCTTGTGCCCAGCACATACATGCTTCCCCCCCGCGGCTCCTCTTTCTGTCCACTAATGTGTTGGTGTCCAGGTGAATGGGAATCATTACGCAGGCTGTCAGTCTCTGCCAGGCAGTGTTACCACACACACTCCTCACCCGGTGCTACACCTCTGAGCGCTGCAGGCATTATCAGCATGCCCTCCTGCCTTGTGTTGCTTTCTCATTACAGGGGAGGTTAGTGTGTGTGTGTGTGTGTGTGTGTGTGTGTGTGTGTGTGTGTGTGTGTGTGTGTGTGTGTGTGTGTGTGTGTGTGTGTGTGTGTGTGTGTGTGTGTGTGTGTGTGTGTGTGTGGCATCTTGTTCGCTTGTGTTGTGATTGTGAAACTAACAAAGCAGAGACAGACTGTGTGTGTTTGCAGCTGTACTCTGTGTGTCTTCCCTCATCTCTCATCCTCTCTGGCGCAAATTCTCGACACGTCTGCTGAGCTTCTCTGAAGTCAGGACGCCAACATCTCCTCTGAAGTGTTTGACCAAAGAACCACAACAAATATTAGCGTCCCCCAAGCTGTGCCTGTTTTCTTCTCATGCACATAGTTTTAAAAATAAACACACTCTATGTATGCACATGGTGGCGAATAGGAAATTCTTCACCTGCAGCAAACGCACAGCCTCCGCTCGGCTTCTGCACATCACAGCTGCCTAGTTTGCTTTCACGGCTTGTAGCGGTGCAGCATCACTGCAGCTTTCTTCCACCCAGAGACATTTGTGTTTGTTGTGTAGGAAGCAGCGCCTCTCATCTGATTTTGACAGGCTTTACTCATTTCAGAGCATGTCTGCATTAATCATTTTAAAAAGCAGAGGCATAAACTCTGAAACAGAGTGTGTTTTGTGAGCAGGACCTGAACATCTTCAGGGGAACTTTGCCTCTTTGTGCACTTTTCTCTCAGTCGAGTCTAGTTGTGGAGTTTGTCTTCGTTGTTGCCAAGCGCTTGATGAGGGGGAACGTCTTGTTTTATCTTCTCAGTATTAGTGGGTTCGTTGCGGTGAAATGGATTTGACCTTTAACTCCACCATCGGTCTGTTTATGAGCTGGAAGCCTTTATGGAGTCAGAACCTGTGCTTCATTACTGCACCCTTCAGAATCTCTCGAGGTGCTTGTATTCAGTCATGACTGCGTTAGTCTGATCCACCAATGATGGCGGCCGCTGGAGTGGAGCTGCAGGGACGAAGGCAGGGCCGGCCCGGTCCTCGGCATCCGGTCTGGCCGGTTCAGCTCAAAACCAGGCTCACGCGTGCTGTCTGAGCGCTTGGAAAAGGGGCATGGCCAAGGTTGACTAGCTGTTGCCATGGAGTGCTTCACTGCTGTGGTCAGAATCCAACCATGCAGCTTTGAGCCAAAAACACGGGGATTGATGGGTCAACACGCTTTTTCCTTGTGTGATTTAAAAACAAACAAGAGAAAGGCGCTGAAGCAGACACTGATTGTTTTCCAGCCCCCCACTGCCAGATGATGAAACGCTTTGCGTTGCAGCTCCCAGTGGGAGGTAAGTGCACAGATAATGGTGATAATGAGGCTGGCTTTTAACACCAGCAGTGGGATTATTGATACTGTCGAGGCTGATTGCTGTTAATCATTGTTCCTCTTTAGAAGCAGTTGGGGGTAACTGTGAGACTGCAATAAAAATACATGCACAATTCTGATGCTGATTCTTAACAATCGCCCAAAAAGCATCAAGTGCTGGAGATGGAATCATGAAGTAATGATTTTAATTACAGTGCTTTTAATTAGAAGGTGCAGGAGTCGGAGTCATTAGATTTCGTCTTTGGAAAACTTCAGGAGGTTGACGATTGGAAATCCGTTCATAGCTGGTAATGATGAGTTGTGATCGTTGCCCATGTCTGATAATTGATTGTTAATGAACGAATTTGAATTAATGAGATGCACTGCTGTTTAAACACTTAAGACACCCACTGACAAATGATTTTAACTTTGAGACTGACACAAATCTCATTAATTGTCCTAAAAGGCGCTGCGGCTCAGCAGGTCGCTGCTGCTGCTGCTGCTGCTGCTGCTGATGATGATGATGATGATGATGATGATGATGATGATGATGATGCTGCCGCCGCCGCCGTTTTTCCTCCTTCTTCACTTTCTGTGTTGAGAACAGGCTCCAAGGTGAATAATGCCTGACTAATTGTCTTGTCACGCTCCTAATGAGGCACAGGCTGATTTGGTACCACCACTTACTGGAGGTATGTGCTGATAACTTCACCTGTGAGAATCCTGCCTCAGGCAAACACTAAGCAGCATTAGCTGCAGAAAGCATGTTCCTCTGACAATTGGCCACTAATCAGGAGACAGAGTGTTCTCTGATCAGTGAGGACCAGCGTCCAGACTCACGCTGCTGCTGGAACACTTTACACCTCACTCCACATGATTTTCACCCATGTTTTGTGTGATTGTAGGAGAAACCGTGTGTTAATTCCCTTCATCAGTCTCACTTTAGAGGATTTTATGTGTGTGTGTCTGAAATTTGGAACATGCTGCATGTAAATACTGTAGGTAATGTCGCTGTTAGTCTGATTGTGGTTGTGATGGAGGTACAGTAAAGTAACACATGTAACACACAACACACTTTTTGTGGTGGTTTTTGAGTGTGTGTTGGCTCAGAAAAAGGTGGGAAACATCCTAAATGTTCCACATTTACTTTAATTATGGGATACTGCTCTGTCGCTTCCTAGAGGAAGGAGGCCAACCTCCTCCTTCCCTTCCCCCCTTTTCCTCCTCCTCCCTCCTTCTCTCTCCTTCCATCACTCCTTCTGCTCTCTTCTCCTTCCTTTCCTTTTCTCTTCTCCTCCTTCCCTTCCCTTCCTTCCTTCTCCTCCCTCCCTCCTCCTCCCTTCCCCTCCCTCCTCCTCCCTTCCCTCCTTCTCTTCTCTTCTCCTTCCTCCCTCCTCCTTCCCTTCCCTCCTTCTCTTCTCCTCCCTCCTCCTCCCTTCCCTCCTTCTTTCAGCTGGTAACAGCATCCTGAGGTGTGTCTGTCTGTTTGTGTGGGTCTGAGTCCACAACATTCAGAGCTGTTTGACACATGTGCTGCAGGGAACTCTGCTCTTAATGAGCAGTTACACACTATAATACTTACTCACACGCGCGCACACACACATGCAAGCAGCTTGAGACGGGGCAGCACACGCACTGACACCAGAACACACGCGTCACTGTTAAGACTGCACACACTCCAACCTTTCAACTCGCATCCTGAAGACTTTCTGGAACGTATGATTATCCAGAGACGTGGAGAAAAACACACTCAGCCGCTCCGTCGTCTCACACTCGTACACTCAATCACACTTGCTATTAAATTCCCTAATGCCTTGAGCTGGCCTGACAGCAGTGTATGCTGTGAGTGAGTGCAGCTCCATAGGGAGTTAACTGATTAACTATAACTGTGACAGACACAATCCCTGCTTAGTGGCTACTGAAAAAGGAGGCGAGGAACCAGGGTGAGGAGTGAAACATCTTGTTCAGCAGTTTCAAGGCGCTGCTTTGAGTTGGTTCCTCACTTAAAGGCCAGCTTCATCTGTTTATGTGGCTGTTTAACAGATGTATGTGGTTTTCAGCCGTGTGGTAACTCATCATTTACGGCTTTAGGTTGTGTTTTGAACCTGTGCTCCACGTGTCTGTACACATGCTTCACAACAAACTGTTGCCGTGTTGTGATGAATACGTGACAATGACAAATGCAGTAGAGCCTAAGAACAGAGGAATCCAGAGAGAGATGGGCCACAATTCTTTAGTTGCACAGCATCCATCAGTCACCTGTTCTCCCTCTCCTCTCCAGCATTGGGAAGTAAAAGATACTAAATCCGGCTGCTGTTAAGACAATGGAATACAAATAGTGAGTACAGCTCATTTCCGCTCATCATGTGCAGGAGGTTGATGGGACTTTAGTTCCGTATCAATGAGCTGCCAGCGTCCAGTTCTCCTGACAATAACGAGCAAATCACGTGTCCACTGCCTGCTTCCTTTATCAACGCACACAATACATTAATACCAGAACATAGCGGCGTGAAGTGTTCCAGCCTGGACTGGACCTTCATCCGTCCTCCTCCTTCTGGACCTGATGCAGCACTTCCTCACATTCTCATACTCCTGTCTCAGATTGAGTTCGTAGTCTCTGGGAGGTGATGTCTCGCTGTTCTTCACACATGGAGCACAATGACCGCTTACGCTCTGCAATCAGGACAGTAGCAGTAAACATTATTATGTGTGCTGAACGTTAGCTGCTGTTCACATTGACCCCCCCCCCCCCCCCCCCCCCCCCCCCCCCACACACACACACACCCCAAAAACCTCCAAAACCCAGCTGCTCCTGTTGTCTGTTTCGGTGCAGGCGCAGCATTAGTGTAAGTTCTAGTGGCTCCTGCCCATTTTGTTTGTGTGCCAGTAGCTGTTTCAGGCTCTTAGTACATACAATCTGATCAGATGTCTCCAAATTACAGCTTTCTGCTGCATTCAGCGGCTCTGCACATTTCACCAAGATAAAAACATGAAGTCTGTTTTGTTTGGCCTTCTCTGGACCTCTCCAGTTAACAAGTTCTCCCCAACAATACTTTCATGGTGGCTGCTGCTCTAATGACAACACTTGGAATGGTAGAAAACAGAAAGAGGCACAGAGAGCTGGTGGAAGCGGAGCAGCAGAGAGGGGAAGGATGCGAGGGGGGAGGGGAAGGTCGCAAGGTGATGAGGAGAGGGAAACTCAGCAGAGGAGTGGAGCTCATTAATGAGTAATAGGCTCGCGACCCCTCGCCCTTGGTCACACCAGCTTCTGGACCACTTTGTTGATACTCCAGGCTGGAGATGCCAGCACGTGCGTGCGTGCGTGCGTGCGTGCGTGCGTGGTCTTCTACTTGTGTTATGGTACAGACCGAAAACTATTCACTACTAATTATATGAACAGTGTGAGGACTGTTCTGTATTCATGCACAGTCTTAAGAGAAACCTTTAATATTGTTTAATTCTTCTGACTCCCAGGGCGCGCACACACACACACACACACACACACACACACACACACACACACACGCACTCTCTGAGCCTCTTCAAACCTGTGGCCTGTGTCCAGATAAGCAGTGTTTGCCAGGCACTACCTCCTGCCATCTCAGCCCAATTAGAAGCTCCCCTCCCTGGGCAGAGCGGAGTGGGAAGCACCCCCCTCCCCCAGCCTCATATCGGTGGATCTCGAGTTATGACAGCCTCTGACACCGGCCCAGAGTAATTATTGCCATCTGAAGGAACAAGACAGTATGGGGCAAGAGAGAGGGAAAGGGGAGACATCTAAATGAAGAAAGCCGGGGGAGAGAGAGTGAGACCTCAGAACACGAGGCAGTCAAAGATGGTTCACAACAGAATCTGCTAACGCTGCAAAGAGCAAAATAAAGGAAAGTAGTAAAGGAGACGTGGTGGAAGAGGGAAGAAGAACACGCAGCGAGCAGAAGGCAGGCAGACGACCCCCCGCTGTGTTTGTTGTTACATGGAGCGTGTGAGGGAGCTGATGGCTGGTGTCCTGTCCCAGCTCCACCGATGGCAGGAGTGGACTCACGCTGCCATCGCTGCCGCTGCTCAGCCGGGGCTGGAAGATGAGTGTGATAGAAGCTGTACAAATAATCCTCCTCAAGGTGATCCCAGAAATCACAATCACAAAGCAGCTGATTATCGCTGCAGGACTTTGTGAAGAATGCAGCTTTCAGTATTAAGTATTCATAGACGGTGTTGTTATTGTGTGGCAGTGGAGCGGGTGATGGTGATGTGGTGCAGACAGAGGTCAGGGTGAGGATGATGACCTTCAATGCGACCTTCAGCACATGCTGCCACACTGATGCTCTGTGGCTTGAACTTGAATGTGTTGTGTTTTTATTGCAGACAGTTTGTTTTTAAATCAACTTGGAAACAGATTCACAAGCTAGTGTTTCCTAGAATGTTCAGCCACATCCCATTTACATGGTAATTATCATAAATGTCTTAAAACTAAGTCACCTTCCTCCATTTGTGAGCGTTGGTGATTTAAAATAGCTCTGAAGCATCCTACTGGTTAAATAACATGTTTAACTCAAAGCTCTCTGCAGCTTTCTGCTACATCATTATTTTGTACCAGCCGCTAATAGATAGTTCACACATCTATTCTAAGATATTCACCAAAAACCAAACAATGTTAATGTCTACTTGATAAAATGGCTGCTTCCGTGTTCCCGTTATAAAGAGAGAAAATGGGTTACAACCCAGGCATGAGTCATCGGTAACACAATAGGCAGCGTTCGGCTGTGGAGGGTGAGACTCTTGTGTTGAAACATGGACCAACAGTCTGGACTTTGTTATTTTTGATGTTTAACATCAGGCTCCGACTGCAGGAACCAGCATTAAGGTCGACCCGACAACTGCAGACAGAGACCAGCTCTGGAGATGCTCCGACCCACGTCTTAAACTTAAGCAGAGTCATTCTCCTGTCTCCTGTATAGAAATGTAGGTCTAAAAACATTCAACCTTCATTGAATAATAAGGTCTAAACATAAACCACACATTTCTACAAAGAAAACCGCAGCAGTTTATTCACAGTGTGCTCAAATTTAAAGGCTGATTTGGAGAATATTCCATCTCGAACAAACTAGAGAGAGTACGACTGGAAAAGCGACATAATCAGGTTTAATGATGCTGCTTCAACTAAAATTACCACGTTACAACTGCACAGAACCACTGTCTGCCATTAGCTATAATCACCCGTGTGTCCTAATATTATCAACTGGTCTTAGAGCCCAGAACCAAATAATTGACGTTCAAAAGAGGAACACGAGAAAGAAAATGGTAGGTTTCATTTTGGTGATGTGTATTTTGACTGTCGCCCACATCAGGAGTGATTCTGCTGATGTGTGACTCAGACATCTAATATTCCACATTCAATAATGTGCACTGATGTAAAAGAGGGAGTGTGAATCAACTTTGGTAAAAGATTCTGAATGTGTTTTAAAATCAGTTTTCTGCTTTTAGTTCTGTGTCTCCAAAACCACAAAAACTGAGGACATGAAAAAAGGCGGAGGTCGGAGACTCTTCGTGTTTTAATGGAAGCGACAGACGCAGCTAAAGATGGAAACAGCGTCTTGTGGGTGTGAATGAACCCTTTTGGAGGTTTGCTCCCTTCAAGGTGTCGCCGCTTCGGTCTTTCCCACGATGCTCCAGCGTCTGGCTCCTGAGCGCCCGATGCAGGTGCTGGGCCTCCAGGAGCCTGCGTGGGAGCAGCTGGGTCCGTAACTAAGGGACCTCCTGGTGCCGCTCTGACCCGGGTTAGAGCTTCCCATCCAGCCGGTTTGCTGCTCCCATCTGTGGGTAAATGTAACTTTAGGTCTGTTGTATTTTTGTGCTATCTGACCCCACAGACGATCACACCAGAGTCCGACTGCAGCTGCTGGACGGAGACCCCCACTCGGACTACATTAACGCCAACTACATAGATGTGAGTACACACACACACACACACACACACATAGTGATGGACACCGTGCCTTCAGCAAAGCCTTAATGAAACCGTGGAAGTGATGAATGTGTCTCTCAGGTGTTGAGGTGAGGAGGCGAGTGCAGGACAAGAGAGATAATCATCAGTTAGCAAACTGTGACTTTTCATCTGTACCGTGGAGGGAAAATTAAGATCCCCTCAATTATTTAATTTGATGTTTATTTGGAAACGACCTTGAGTTCTGCTCCGGGGACAAGCTGAGGGGCTGTAATGAAATAAAAAAACCCTGGAAGGAGGAGAAACAGACGGGTGGAGGAGTAGAACGTGTGAGAGATGAAAAGAAGGAAGCAGTAAGACGCAGAAATAAAAGAGCGAAAAAACAAAACGGGGATTTACAGAAGTGGGAGAAGAACGATGATGAAAACAGAAATTAGGGAAAGGAACTGAAATATAAACCTGAATACAGGAAGAGGAGGAAACGTCGGCGTGTGAGGAGAAAAGGAGAAATGCTGTGCTTCTCTCTCTCCAGGGCTACCACAGACCCAGACATTACATCGCCACACAAGGTAATTAAGCTGACGGGAGTGTGTTGCTGTGATTGGACATTAGAGCCGATACAAATGTGAGTGTGTGTGTCTGTGTCTGTGTGTCGCCGCCACCTGGTAAATGTCGCCCTCTCGGACCACAAAGCTATTACCTCAACCTCCTAAATCTAAAGCGCTGTATAAAACCCCCCTGAGAAATTTAAGACCCCATTACCTCAAACCCCGGAACCACTAGCTGGGATTGATAGTGTGTGTGTGTGTGTGTGTGTGTGTGTGTGTGTGTACACGCATGTTTTTGTTTGTGGGCGGGAAGTGTGTCCGCGCTGATCTGAGCTGTGTTGTGTGTTGGTGAGCGTAGGACCCATGCAGGAGACAGTCAGAGATTTCTGGAGGATGGTCTGGCAGGAAAACTCGGCCTCTATCGTCATGGTTACCAACCTGGTGGAGGTGGGCAGGGTGAGTTCATCCAAGAACCCAAATCATCCAGAGGATTATAAAATATGTGCATTTGTGTGTGATGAGGAGGCTCCAGACCTGCATATGGGTGTGGGGCTACAGAGATTAATCCACTTAAAGGCTCATGCCTGATTTCAACAAGGTCTTCAAGCACCCACACCTTAGTCAGGACCTCATCCTGTCCTGATCTTTGCCTCCAGCATTAGCTGCCACAGTAACTTCCTCAGGGCTTGGTCTCGTTTACTCCGTCCAGCAGGCGGCAGTTTCCAGTGACTTCCCTACAGTCGTTTGAATGAGAACGAGGTGATGGAGAAAGATAATGTCTGGGCTGAAACATAAAGGCCTCTTTAGAACACAGTGTTCTGTGACTGTGCATAGCCCTGTCAGACCTGCAGGCAGGTGATGCCACGTACCGTAAACGTGTGGAGCTACTGCAGCCGAAGGCCTTTCCAGAGGAAGTTACTGTAAACTTAACTATGTCGTCTAAGAGCAACAGATAAATAAAAAACACACACACAATTAACTTGGGAGCAGGTTCATCCTGACATTAATCTGTACCTTTCTGTCATAATGTCGCTGCTTAATGAGCAGCTCCTCCCTTGACTCCAAACTTTCCTAAATGTCTAATTAACTTTGGAATAACACGTTTCAGATGGAAGCTGCCTTTTTTCATCTAAGTCTGATCATATTCTAGAAATGGCAAATCCTCCCACGTGATTTGAATGTTACCAGTTGTGTCTCAACAACACGTCTTCCTCAGTCGCCTCGAACTTGTGCTAATGTGCTCAGCGACCTCCTGAGTCGACTGCTGACCCATAACTTTGATCCCAATAATAAGTAATGACTTGTGAAGTGAGTGAGTCTCCTGGAGAATCGGGGGATCTGACCCACATGTTTAATCTAGTTACACATTTGGTTTTGTCTGACTACTGCCCCTGGTTCTATTCAGCAGAACCTTATGGATTCCTTTAGTGTCATCTAGTCATTTTAAATCAATATCCTTGAAACGTCAAATAATTAACCTCTGCTAAGTAGCCAAGTCTAATGCAGCAGAGTGGACACGAGCGTCCGTTTTATTATTCATGGCCGTGACCTTTGCCTCGTCCCACTCTGCTAGTGCTCATTAGCTAATAATGAACGACACCTTTAAATACACAGAGTGAATGTGAATGGTCTTCACCAGGTGAAGTGTGTGCGTTACTGGCCCGATGAGACGGAGGTGTACGGAGACATCAAGGTGACCCTGATAGAAACGGAACCACTGGCCGAGTACGTCATCCGGACCTTCACCGTCCAGAAGGTAAAGCAGCCATCAGCAAAGCGCTTAATGAACCTTTCATTCACTTTGAAAACGACCCACTGCACACGCATTATGAACATGTTCCTTTCCTGGTGTCACAAAGCGAATCAGCTGCTGAGGTCTTACATGGGCTTTAACATAATAGCATGGTTTCGGAGCAGTGTGTTGTGACTCTGGCTTCCTGGATCGTTTAACTCTCAGCCGCTGCGTCACCAACATCCAGCGCGCGTTTAGAACGAGGTGCTTCTTTGTTTCTTCCCCCTAAGACTCGGCCTGAAGCCGACTCGGCCTCATCATCAGGGACCTGATGGAGTGGACGAAGGTTTCCACATCAGTGCTGCTTGATAAAGTCTGCACAATAAACAGCTGAAAGGAGACAAAGAAGCTCCGAGCTGAATATACTGTTTACAACACCCAAATTGATCACATCCATTTCTATAAATAAGTGCAAAGCGCATTATGAAGTGAAGCTAGTTACACACCAGCTGTTTTACTCGAGCATGGCTGGTGCAGGTTTGGCTTCATGGGGGGCGACACGGAGGGTTTTCCTCCAATTCCCACAGGAAAATAGGAATCTCGCATCCTTCCCCTTCACTTGAGCGAAATCAGCTTATGAAGACGAGGCCTGAAACGCTGGCTGTCAGCTCATTTACTGAGCCACTAATCCACAGCACCTGTGTGTGTGGGCACGCACAGCCAGCCCTAAACTCCAAGCCAAGCTCATCCTGTGCCGCCTGACAGTTAGAGCAGCAAAAATATGTAGAACAGGAGCAAGCAACGTTCTTCACTAGCTGTTTGTCAGGGAGTGAACGTAAACAAGGGCCACAGCTGCATAAAAGCAATGAATAGAGTCCAGGACGTCACTACACAAGAAGACGGTCTGTAGATGTGAGACTGGTGCAGGAACAGACATTCAGTGGGTGAGTGGGATTAAAATGACGAACCCTCGGTGCTGTGGATTAGCATCAACACGTTGCACAGAAGAACATCAGCACTTCAGTAACTACTGGAGGTGTTCAGTGCAGCTTTGCATCCTCTGACGGCTGTTCAGCGCCTGGACGGGTTCGTTCTGGACGGGTTCTGCTCTGCCGCTGCTAGCGTAGCAGAGCAGACCCGCAGGTCCTCTCCTTAATGCCGGCGCTTTGTTTTTCCTGTGTCTGTATTGGAGCGTCCATCGATTCACAGAAGTAATTTCAACATCGCCGCAGAGCAATCAATGAGAAGTCGACTTATCAAATCACCTTGTGGTTTCCTGGGTATTATTTTTCTCCTCCTTGTCTCTGGCTCTTTGTTAGAGTGCTTCTTTTTTCTCGCTCTGTATTTTTTCTCTTCATCTTTCCAAACCCCCACTTTTTCTCTCTTGGCTTCTCGTTCTCTGCTGTGACCTCTGCTCCGTCTGACTCAGTCGCTGTTTCTTGACTTCTCCACCCATCTTTGTCCTCTTCATTATCCCGGCTCCTGAGGTTCTGATAAAAAAGGAGCTGCAGCAACATCCTGTTCCTCACTGCTCTATTTTTACAGACTGAACTCGGAGGACACGGTGCTCTGTTCAGTGGCTGTTTAGTGAAGCCTTCGTCACTCAAAGCTGAAGAAGGACTCTGATTCTGATGAACACGGCTGCTAAAGAGTTTGTGAATTTTGTTACATGCAGGTGAAAAGAGCAGAAAACTAGAGACTTTTCCATCCAGGGCTGAGGTGAAGGTTGTCGACCTTAATGACTGAGCGCTAACGCCGCCGCGGCGTTTGACCTCGGCTCTCAGCCGTGGCGTCGGAGCAGCTTGGACCCGAGCAGTGAGGGCTTCTGGGGAAGCTGACATGGCGCTGTCTGATGTGAGATGCTGCCTTCTCTCCAACACGACCGCCGTTGTTTCCATGTGATAACGTCTTGATCAGCTGATGAATGAGACTCAACAGAACCTCATTCATCAGCTGATCAAGCTGTTATCACATGGAAACAACGGGCGGCTGCCGTTCGTTTCCCGATAATCCTCGTCATAACTACCAAATTGCCCCTTTCTGTCTCTTTTTTTCAAGAAGTGCCAAAGTAATAAGTGTGCACTCGAAATCATTGACTTGTCTTTATCTCAGTCTTTTTGTCCTTGTGTCTGTGCTGAAAGTCGTGGTGCTTCATGAATGGGTCCTTTTCAGAAAGATTAAATTTTGTAGTTATGTAATGTTTTATGTTATCAGGTCAACTGTGATTGTTTCTCGCATCTTTAGATACTTCTCATATCCTAAAGCTCACGTGGTAGCGAGCTGGAAGGACGCCAAAGCTGCTGCTACTTTTGCCAAATCCTCTTGTAAATGAGGTTCCTGAACTGAGCCGTGGCATTTCCTCCTGCAAATGTCTCCCAAAAGAGCCATCACGAGATTTGTGAAATCAATTAATCTATTTTTGTGGAGCCAAAATGGCCATCAGTCTCCTCAAGTCTCCCTAGTAAATTAGGCAAATGAGCCACTATAGGTCTTCCCGTCTCTCGTTCCCTGAAGTGGCCCAGAGTGCCATCTTGACATCCACACGACCAATTTATTTTCCATCGGAAGCCAGCGAGGCATTGTGGACTCCTGATTCCTAAAATTCCTGTTGCAAATTGGGACCGAACCAGGATACGTCTCCTCGTCAGTCTTCCCTGAAGCCTCCATGACGACATGAACGCGTTGTCTTCATCTCACGGCGCCATGAGCAGCTTGACGGGTAAAACTCTGTGCGTGTGTGTTTCAGAAGGGTCATCATGAAATCCGTGAGCTCCGTCAGTTCCACTTCACCAGCTGGCCCGACCACGGCGTCCCCTGCTACGCCACCGGACTGCTGGGCTTCATACGACAGGTCAAGTTCCTGAACGCGCCCGACGCTGGGCCCATCGTGGTTCACTGCAGGTACGGACGCACTGAGGAATAGGAGTCAATCCACATGTTCCTGGTGTAAACAAAGGAGGTGTGCAGTTACTAGTGAAGGGTGTGTTCACCATGAAGACGAGGGCTCAGATGTCATATTAAAGCTGTGTAAGTCTGCAGGAGAGTAGCAGTTACTGGTTTGTCTCCTGTTTGGAGCTTATTACTGTCATAAAACCAAAAACTGGTGACGCAGTCAACACTTAAAGTCATCCAATTAATCACAAAGGGCCTCGACTCCGTTTGACTCTGTCTGACTCTGACTCCTGGTGAACTGGAGCCAATGACAGTGATGTGTACTTGCACCATTAGTCCAAGCTGCAGTAGAGGAGGATCTGATGACACAGGCAGATTAATGTTTCTAACCATAACTGGGACGACAAAATGTTCAGTGTGTTTAATTTAATAGGCAGGTTTTTAACAGTTCCCGTTTACAGCGTGAACAACATGAGTCACAAGGAACAACACAAACTAGAACATCAACAAATAAATCAGATGATCGTTAAGATCAATAATCTGGTGATCTGCTCTTTTCTCAGATAGGTTAGTATCAGGTGTTCAGCACCAACGCGTGTCCCTTGACCACGAATGAATCGATGTTGACCTTTAAAATAATGGAGAAGAACTCACCAAGCCCCCGTTTTCATTTTACCACCTGCAGCAGCAGCGTCGGTCAGAAACAGCAGACGGACGAGGCCCTTCCTCCTGACGCGGCGCCGTGTCTGAGCTGAGCGCTTCAGCTTCAGCGCTTCAGTGGGGCAGAGTCACTGCCGTTTCCCACTAACACATCCAGTTGGTGAACTGCTGTGTTCTCTACATCCTGCTTTCACTGTCCCACTTCTAACAAGCAGCTCATTCTGCAAACAGGATTCATGAAAACAAACAGCGCTGGGCTCCAGCTGCTGCGAGCAGAATCTGAAGAACCCAAAATGGGCAATTAAGTGAAAAAGCAGCCGAGCAAACAGTGAACAGACGAAGTAGGTGAGCAAACAGCTACAGGAAGAGTCTGTGGACAAGCAGCCTCACGTTATGGCCGTCACTTCTAATTTCCGGGGACACTCTGACACCATTGGCCTATGTCATCACACACACACACACACACACGCGCACACGCACACACACACACACACACACAGCAGTATTCTGGTCTCTACATTAATCACTGGGGTTGACAGGTAATCTGCCAAGGCTCTCCCTCCTTTTTGCGTCTCTCTCTCTCTCTCTCTCTCTCTCTCTCTCTCTCTCTCTCTCCGGGAAGTGTCTGGGGAATTGCGAGCAACAACAAAAGGCTTCTTGCTCCCAGTGCCGATCTCTCCATGTCTTTCACCTTGGTCTCCGTCCTTGCTTTCCTCCCTTGGTCGCTCCTCTGTGACGACCACTTCTCTCACGCCCATCCAACAACTTCTCTCTCTCTTGTTCACTATCTGTTCATCCACCTGTTGGTCCGTCTCTGCCCTGCAGGCGTTGGCGCATTAGCATCTGATGCGGGCAGTCACGTCTCCATGGCTTTGATGGGCTTCTAGCGTAGACTCATGTCCGTTTCATGGTGTGTTACACATGCTGCATATGAACAAGCACTGAGCTACAAAGTGACTGATGGTCGTAGACCAAGAACCGCGGCGGTCACAGCTGCGTGCGTTTTGCATCATCGCCCTCATGATGTGTAATATTTGTGTGTGCAGTGCTGGTGCAGGGAGGACGGGCTGCTTCATAGCCGTGGACATCATGCTGGACATGGCGGAGAACGAGGGTGTGGTAGACATTTTCAACTGCATCCGAGAGCTGAGATCCCAACGCGTCAACATGGTCCAGACAGAGGTGCGTGAAGGAGAGCTTCAACACACGAACAACACGCTGGACGTCTGCTGTGGCTCAACTGTGGTCACTTCTTTACTACTTCCACAAATACCGGCTTAGTGTAAAACATCTCATTTGTTTAATCCCCACAGTGAGAACTTTACAGAAACCGAGTGCGTTCGTCACTGTTTCATTAGTTCTCGCCGTCATTTCAAAGTGTGTGTCTTGAAATGTCGCCTGTTTCCTTCCGGAACAGGAGTGGCCTCCTCGTTTTCTTCTCTAAGCCACCTAAAGCTAAGCTAATCCTTCCCGCCTCCGCATCCCATTTGTGCTCCTGATGAAACCCAACAAGTCAACGTTTCCCGGAATAAAAAAAAACAGTCATTTTCAGTGTGACGGCTCAGGCTGACATTAACTTGAATGAGTTTCAGAAGTTCAGAAAAGTTGGCCAGGCCGTCAAATGACAGCAGGAGGATGAGCGCTGGGTGTGTGACACGGAGCTAAATGCAGCCTGCCCTGCCTCTAAGTGTGTGCGGGGGGCAATTTGTGTCAGTGTCGAGCCTCTTGATGCTATTATAATCCTGCTCCACACAACACAGGGCAATTAATGTGTTAAAAGGCAGCCGTGTGTGAATGAATGAGCGTCTGTGACGGCGCCACCGGAGTAGGTATCGGCCAAGAGGGGTCGCTCAGCGAAGCCTTAAAGGCTCCGCTTTCCTCCAAAGGCAACAATTAACATTTGACACGGGAAGAAAGAGAGCAGACTAACACAAGTGACAGAAAGCGAGTGAAGGAAATCAAATGTTAAAGAGCGATGAATGGAATCTAGAGATGACGGTGTTAAATTAGGATGCGCGGAGGCAGGAACACAAAGGACACACTCGGTCCACATTCGGTCCAGACACAGGAACCCAGCGACAGCCTTAGCCCTAGCCTTAGCCTTACTCTTAGCCTTAACACTAGCCTTAGCCCTAGCCTTAGCCCTAGCCTTAGCTTTACTCTTAGCCTTAACACTAGCCTTAGCCCTAGCCTTAGCCCTAGCCTTAGCCCTAGCCTTAGCCCTAGCCTTACTCTTAGCCTTACTCTTAGCCTTAACCTTAGCCATAGCCTTACTCTTAGCCTTAACCTTAGCCTCAGCCTTACTCTTAGCCTTAACCCTAGCCTTAGCCCTAGCCTTACTCTTAGCCTTAACCATAGCCTTACTCTTAGCCTTAACCTTAGCCCTAGCCTTAACCTTAGCCCTAGCCTTACTCTTAGCCTTAACCCTAGCCTTAGCCCTAGCCTTACACTTAGCCTCAGCCTTACTCTTAGCCTTAGCCTTAACCTTAGCCCTAGCCTTACTCTTAGCCTTAACCCTAGCCTTAGCCCTAGCCTTACTCCTAGCCTTAACCCTAGCCTCAGCCTTACTATTAGCCTTAACCTTAGCCCTAGCCTCGCTCTTAGCCTTAGCCCTAGCCTTACTCTTAGCCTTAACCCTAGCCTCACTCTTAGCCCTAGCCTTGCTCTTAGCCTTAGCCCTAGCCTTACCCTAGCCTTAACCCTAGCCTCACTCTTAGCCCTAGCCCTAGCTTCACTCTTAGCCTTAGCCCTAGCTTCAATCTTAGCTTTAGCCCTAGCCTCAGCCTTACTCTTAGCCTTAGCCCTAGCCCTAGACTCAGCCCTAGCCTTACTCTTAGCCTTAGCCCTAGCCTTACTCTTAGCCTTAACCCTAGCCTCACTCTTAGCCCTAGCCTTGCTCTTAGCCTTAGCCCTAGCCTTACCCTAGCCTTAACCCTAGCCTCACTCTTAGCCCTAGCCTTACTCTTAGCCTTAGCCCTAGCCTTACTCTTAGCCTTAACCCTAGCCTCACTCTTAGCCCTAGCCTTGCTCTTAGCCTTAGCCCTAGCCTTACCCTAGCCTTAACCCTAGCCTCACTCTTAGCCCTAGCCTTACTCTTAGCCTTAACCCTAGCCTTAGCCCTAGCCTTACTCTTAGCCTTACTCTTAACTTTAGCCTTAGCCCTAGCCTTACTCTTAGCCTGGCTCTGAGGCTGCCCAGCACACAAACCGAGGCTTCACACGCAGAACTACCCTGCAGACAGAGCTGCCGCTGCCGCCGCCCCTGATCGCATGCTTCTGTTGTGGCAGGAGCAGTATGTGTTTGTCCACGATGCCATCCTGGAGGCCTGTCTGTGCGGGAACACAGCCATCCCAGTGTGCGAGTTCAGAGCCATCTACTACAACATCAGCAGACTGGACCCCCAGACCAACTCCAGCCAGATCAAAGACGAGTTCCAGGTTTGCGCACATTCACACAACGTCTCCTCAGCTGAGTGCATTTATAGGTGCTTTTATTAAAGACGCTTTAAACTTTTGCTCAGACTCTGAACATAGTGACGCCCAGGGTCCGTCCGGAGGACTGCAGCGTGGGGCTGCTACCCAGGAACCACGACAAGAATCGCAGCATGGACGTCCTGTCGGCGGACCGATGCCTCCCCTTCCTCATTTCTGTAGACGGCGAAAGCTCCAATTACATTAACGCTGCATTAATGGATGTAATGGGACTGTGAATGTTGCATTTTGCTTGGTTTGCATCTTGTGTTCCCTGTTTTTTACTTCTGCTCCCTCTCAACACTCCAGAGCCACAAACAGCCAGCGGCCTTTATTGTTACCCAGCATCCTTTGCCAAACACCATGGGCGACTTCTGGAGGCTGGTATTTGACTACAACTGCTCCTCCATTGTGATGCTCAATGAGATGGATGCAGCACAGGTACTAAAGCACAGAGTATGGTGGCAGTTGTTACTTTCAGAAGGAGACGAGGCAGCTGACGGCTCAGATGCTGCATCACAGACCCGTCAATGCAGCCAGTGCGACAGTTACTGCATGAAAGGCTTTGTACATCAGATCTCTGAACAAAGTGTCAAAATAGGAACGTAATGAATAATGTAGGGTTTAAACCTTATTGAACTAAAATGTCAATGAATGACGAGCGCGCTCTCGTCAGGCTGTTCACAGCTTTGAACACTTGGTGTCTGATGAACCTCTCCCACTTGCAGCTCTGTATGCAGTACTGGCCAGAGAAGAGCTCGTGTTGCTATGGCCCCATCCAGGTGGAGTTCATATCGGCAGACATTGATGATGACATCATCAACCGGATCTTCAGGATCTGCAACATGGCCAGAGTAAGAGTGAATGAAGCTCCATGAGAGGAGAGCTCCAACATGTTTGTAAACCTGAACGAGCCCCCACATCATAATAATTAATTGATTAGAATTTCAGTCTCTCTTTCAGAGTTGTGGATTTCACCTCTACTCTCTAATTTGTTGCACAAGGAGGGATCAGTGAAAATGTTTTGCTTTTGAGACAGAAACACAAAAAATTGCTTTTAGCCTTTATTTGACATGTAGCACTACATGCAGAAAGTCAAAGGCATTCTCCTTTTCATGTGACCTTTCCTTCCCCTAAGAAGCTGCTAAGACGATGCTGCAGCAAACATCAGGTATGAAGGTCAGGTTAACGGAGTCCAGGTTCAGTGAGAGCTCCTCAGAGGAGACAGCAGGTGACGCAATAGAACATACTGAGAGGATTCCTTTGCATTCATCTACCTGTTCTCCTCCCGCCTCTGGTCTTTTGTTGACCTTTCTCTCATCTCTCCGTTCCCATTATATTCCTCTCCCCTCACCTCCTTATTCCTCTTCTCATCTCATTTTGTCGCCCATCCATGACGGTACAGCTCCAGCGGTGTCCTATCACGTGAACTCTTTACTACCCTACACTCTATATTGTAGCTGTCTCTCTCAAACACACCACCAGTCTAGCATGAAATGGTTCATATCATCAGCAGAACAGCACAAGTCACACTGTGGAAGCAGCTCCAACTTAGCGGAGTCTCCTGCCAAACCACTAAGCCGTCAAATGAAGAAAGGGACAGTGAGAAAAGAGAAGCTTAAAAAGGGGAACGTGACTTAGAGGAAGGAAAAATAGGAGGTAAATATGGAGAAAGGCAATAAAGGAGGAGAAGCTGCATCTTCTGCTTGTGTTGGAAAATGGCTTTGTGCATCTGCATGTGTGGCAAACGTGGCAGTAAATCATCCTGACAGGGCGTTTTGGTATTTTAGGCAGCGATGCCAAACGCCTCAGGCCTCACGACTCAAACACCCCGTCTGCCATGAAATCCAATTAAACATCATAAAATGTCGTCTTTGTTGAGTCCAATCCTATTTCTTTAAAAGGCATTTAGTTTGGAAACAAGAGCCGATTGAAGCACGCCGACCTGCTGACTCTTGTTTTATGACTAACGAGCTGCTGAGGAGTTTCCACCCCCTCTGACGCGCTCGCGGGTCGCGTGCTCATGTGCTCATGTGCTACCTGTCAGCCCGGACTCACCGCTGCCTGCTTGTGCTCCTCTCAGCCACAGGACGGTTACCGCCTGGTGCAGCACTTCCAGTTCATCGGCTGGCCGGCCTACAGAGACACGCCTCTCTCCAAGCGCTCCATCCTCCAGCTGGTCCGGAGGCTGGCCAAGTGGCAGGAGCAGTACGACGGCGGCGACGGGAGGACCGTGGTGCACTGCCTGTGAGTCACACTCACTCACACACACACACACACACACACACACACCTGAGACGGGCTGGAGTAGGAGGCCAGTGAAAGGAGGGCAGATGCTGCTCACTGGGAGCACAAATCATGATGAATGTGCCCTCAGTGTGTGTGACAGCGGGAGCCAGAGATGCGCTACACTTAATGACAGAGCGCTCTACGCTGGGACGAGCATACAGTATATACGCGTGAAGATGGAATACGTCCAGATTTTAAAATAGCTCCTAAACATTCAAACTATTCCCAAAAACAAATCCACAGTCGACACATTAGTCAAAATGTGTTTATTAAACCTCGAAGTCCATTGATGAATTGAACGCGTAGACAAACACTGCTCAGCTCCCATCTGAACTCAGCAAATGAAGCCGATAATGAGCAGGAACACAGAGGCTGTTAAATCCATATAGGAGAGATTAGAGGCAGCTTCACTAACACACAGAACAGCGCCTCAGTCGCTGGTGCTCATCCAATCAGCTTCTCCGTCACAGATCGTTGGGCCAATCACAGCTGCCATTGATTTGGTTCTTCTAGTTGGGAGCTTTGTTTGCCTTTTCTGCACCTATGAGAGAGATTAAAACTACACCAAAACAAATCTGGAGTCAATTTTAAATGAGAAATGAAACGTTTAAAGTACAAAAGTTCTTCAATATCAAGTAGTGTTTTACAATAAAATAATAATTATGTGTTAAGTCAAATATTGGCAAAGAAGTAATTTCAAGGCAATTGGTGTGTAATGATGAGCTGCCCTGACGAAGCCTTTCAGCCCCACTCAGTGTGAGCGACAGGGCTGCAGCAGCTAATCAGCCCGGCCATCGATTCCACACTCCATAACACCAGAGATGAGTGGGAACATCATGGTTCAGCGTGTAGCTGCTGAAAATTTATTATTTTCTGCCGCTCACTTGTCCTGCAGGCTGGAAGTGATAAGGCTTTAATGCTAATGCCTGTCTCATAGTGTGTGTTTGTCAGGGCATTGTACAAGGAGCTGCTCCTCAGCTGCTGAATAAGGAAACGTTTCATCTGAGCTTCAGTCCAGCAAAACGCAGTGACATTAGGAAATAATGTCTTCATATTTTTGTTTTGGAACTTTAGTTAAAAAAAGTGAAAGTGTCGAAGTACACAGAATACACAATACGTTTATTGTCATTCAACATAGCATTTGTAAAACACATGCTGAACAAAATGTTTCCCTCTAGCTACTGATTAATGTAACAGTATATGGGAAAAAATGAGTCATAGTATCGTATTCTGATGTTCTACTATACATATACGTTTATATTCAGAAGCACTCTTGATCTGCTGCATTAATTTATGTAGCATAACGCAACATATCTGACACATTAGTGGAGTCGTGTCAGCTGATCACTCTAGTGTAAGTAGGCGGGCTCCATAGTCGCAGGCTGCTCCGTCTGCAGGTACGTTTTATTCAGAACCTGGGGAGAGTTCTGCTCACGGCGGGTGGTCTGACTTTGACTGGCACAGCGCCGAGTGCTGATTGGAGCCACTAAAGCCACAGACGTCTCATCACACCACCTTTTTCCAGTTCAAGTGGCAGGAATGCATTTGAATGGCTGCAGTGCATTAGTGCAGCACTCCGGCTGCCGTGACACGTTCACTCACTCTGGGTTCAACACAACCTGGACACAGACAGAGTTGAAACAGTTCTTCAACACATAAAATGATCAGATTTGACAGTTCACTTCTGTTAAAATGGTAAATGACGTGAACCCATCTTCCAACGTCTCTGTGCCAACTTGTTTCCTGTCACCTCCACAGAAACAACCCAAACCTTGTTTCTCAGACTGTTTTAATCAATTCCTCACTCCTCAACCTCCACTCAGCAGCTTTTCCACAGAGAATAAAAGCCTGAAGGACATAATAAACACATTTAAAGAAAACTGGGCCCCGTGATATAAAAGGCAAAAACACTCCTGCTCAGCTAAAGCAACTGGTCTGAAAGGTCAAAGGTCAAGTTTGACATTCTCCTCCTTTACAGTGGCAGCGGTTCAAAGTGACCAGGGTTTTTACTGCAGCGTCGCTGACTGTAGATTTTTAATCCTGCAGCCGGCTGAAAAAAATCAGGACGCTAGTCTCGTTTTAACCACCAGGTGGCGCAGCGTTGATTAGAAGCCTCCAAAGCACTACAGCGTAACTGAGGTCCGACTGTTCATTTCTACCTGTAACACACACATATTAATTACACCAGACCTATTTTACTATTAAGTTTTTACTATTAAGTATCTGTTGTGTGCGCAAACATGGGGAGTGTGAAGGGCAACAACTTGTTGATGGCTTAGTTATTTTATGTTCGCTGCAAAGTTATAATTGTTCTGTGTGGTTTAAAACAGGCAGCGCCACAGCAGCAACACGTTCTTGTTTTCATTCTCCTCAGCTTTTTTGTGTCTTTAAATAGCAGGCGTCTCTTAAAATATGTACACACCCACCGCTCTAACATCTGATACAACATTATGGCTTCACATTATTCCGTGGTTATGCGTCACGGTTATATTAATATAATTGAATGCGCATGGCCAAGTAAAGACGTAGAGCACAGTCCATCTGCGACTTTTTACTATTTACGTAAATAACCGTAATAATCATAGGAATTTGTTTTACAGCAGTTGTCGATCGTAACTTTGACAGGACGCCAGAAATCAGCAGATCTACAGCGACGCATTACAGCAACATGTTTGTTCCTACGCGCTTACTCGGTGTCTGCAGAACTGCAGTTTGACTTGTTTTGACTGCGCGTGTCATTGTAACTGATGGGCTGAGATCACTCTTCTTTTCGGTTTTAAACTGCCATAATTTACCCTATCTTACTTATGTACATAACTATACTAAACACTGTAATTGTCCGCCACAGGCGACCACGGTTCGTAGTCTTGGGGATCCATGCACTAAATATGCATGGATGTTATCTCGTGGGTCAAATGATAATGATGAGACGCTGTGTTTCCAATAATTAAAGTTCAAAGAGTGCTCCCGCTGAGACTCGAACCCGCGACGAAAAACTTTACAGTCACCCTTCTTAACCACTAGGCCACCTGAGACTTGAAAAGTGGCCGTTCTACAACAGGGTACATGACACAGTCAGCTACGATGTTTTAGGACCAAAAGTGGGAGTCAATCGCCACCTACAGGCCAAGAGGACGTAACACACTCTCTACCGCAGTGCAAACAGGGCGCGAAAGCAAACCACGGTGGAGGCTGTCACTTCTAACTGCTGCCACTGTACGTTTCATGACCATTAGCGACTTTGTCCTCCTTTTCTTTTTAAATTATCAGCACAGACTTAGTCTTCCGGTGCCTACCTTGATGATGATGATGATGATGATAATGATGAAGCCCTTCTCCTCCTCTGCAGTACCGGTGGAGGGCGTTCTGGAACGTTCTGTGCCATCTGCAGCATCAACGAGATGATCCAGCAGCAGAACATTGTGGATGTTTTCCACACTGTCAAAACCTTGAGGAACAACAAGACCAACATGGTGGAGACGATGGTGAGCTCCAGCTCGCGTCATCAGGCCTCATCCAGCACCAGCGTGTGATTTAACCCTGTGTTTGTCCTGCAGGAACAGTACAAGTTCTGCTACGAAGTGGCTCTGGAAGCGCTCAGCTCCTTCTGAACCCACCGTTCCTCCTCCCCCTGACGCTGCCTGACGCTGGTCACACGAGGCAATGGGCACGAGCTGCGGGCGCTGTGCACGTGATTGTGAATAGGAGCGAGCGCATGCTTGTGCGTTTGAGCCGTGTGCCTGTGACGACGCGCTTTACACACGAGGAAATAGGACCGACGCAGCGGTGGTTTTCATTGGGTGCGACTGGGACTCTGCCTGTACAGAAAAAAAGATCTAATGTGTTTAAAAAAAACAAAAACAGATGTTAAAAAAGTGCATTTTTCCTGCTCTGTCTGTCGGGCTGTGACGTGACTATTGTACAGTACTTCCTTTTTAGATATATTCTACGCCTTGAATGTTGTCTCCCTCTGAAGGCCGGATGCACACTGGAAGACGTTTGCGTTTACTGAGGTGAACTCAGGCCTCAACGCCTGTGTTCAGTGATTATACTTACATAAAGTATCTATAAATAATGAGAGATGTCTGGCTCACTTTTGCTCATGTGGATGTTGATGTTGGTCCATTAGTCGGATCAAAGCGAGAGCCAAGCGACCAAGCGTTCACGTTTGACCGTTTCCTTTGAAATCCCAGACTGGTGGATTTTCTTGTGCTCATGTTGTTAATGCTAAGTTCTGCTCAACACTTCCTGTAATTGGCTTCAGAAAATGTCCTCGGTTCCTGTCCTCACAAATGAAGGCGTCACAAGAAGTGAAAGCAGGCAGAAGTAACACGAGGAGCAGAGGGTCAAATGCATGACGAGAGATCAACCTTACTTTGCCTTCTGTCTCTGCTCCTTTCGTACGTTTGTCTGCCTCTATGTGAAGTGGCTTGGTCTTTATCTCAGTGTGCATCCACCCTTAATGTAAATAAGACAACCACAGTCAAACAAACAAACATCACCAGACATTAAAAATTCAAGTTTTCATTTCAAAAACACTCAAAGCTGCGTCGGTCGTTTGAAGTAAAGCCTTATGTTACCTCACTGCAAACTGAGACAAATAATTACTTCTATTTGCATATTCACATTCACCTGATGCACATGCACAGTGACTCGGAGCGGAGGAGGCTTTAGTGTGAACGGCTCTTGTACATCTCCATAAACTGAAAACTGTGTCACTTTGGATGATTTGGATTTAACTTCTGTGAAAACCGCCACATTTCCATTTCCTTCCCCACAACTTAGTAAATCTGTTTTTGTACCTTGCTATTTAAGGAAGCGCGTTTGGATCCCGAGGCAGATGGCTTCATTTTAACACAGCCTGCCTGTTTTTTAAGGTTCACCTGAGGCAGTTGTTGCGACATTTTCAGCTTAGCTGAGCAGCATTAGCATCGTTGAAAGCAGACACACAAAAACATCTGTGCACCGTTTTTTCCGTTTCACTGCAAGTTTGAATTAGTATCTGAGTGTTTGCTCTAAACGAGAGGGACTGAGCTGCACAACCAAAAAGATGCGTCTGTTAATTTGCAGTATTTCCTAAACTGTTGCTCCAAAATGATGGCAAATTAATGATCTGGCCGACGTGTCTGACGTTGAGACACAGACGTGAGGCCGTGATGGCAGCCAATCATCAGACTTTTGTATTTATGTCTGTTATAAAAGACGCGTCCTGATTTTCGTCAGGCACCTTTGGAACTGTGTCGAATCAAACCAACTGTGATCACATTTGCAGATTTCTTGCCAATGTCACGGCTAAAGCCATGAAAGCTGAGGTAACTGGCCACCAACGGAGCAGGATGCCATATTAAGGGCTTCATTTTCCAACACCACACATCTATTTTGGTAGAACCACTAAACAGAAACATTTTGTACCTTAATCTAGAAAAAGAACATCTGAACTGATGACATAATTTGTTGAACAGACATCAGAACTGAGTTCACCTGTTTGGAGAAATTGTTGGTCCCAGTGTTCGTGGCCAGAACCAGTGGTAAAGTGTTCAGTCTGCGCTTCCCGTCCTTTTCTTTGCTGGCGTCCAGTCGTTTTCATGGACCTATCAGGACAAAAACAGTGTTGTTGAGACGATGTGAAAGCCAGAAACATCTCATTCATTCCCATGAAGCTTTATTTCATTGGCTTGCTTCACAGCCATTCATGTGACCATTGGATTTCTTTTTCCCCTTTGTCTTGAATTTGTCTTTTGTTTTGTATAATTATTCCAATAATTATTTGTCAAGTGCTTAGATTTGGTGATGCCATTTCCATTGGTTGTTTAGTTGTTTGAAATGTGGTTAACAATAAAAGGGACCAAAATGTTGAACTGTTTCCATTTGTCTCTTTGCAGCTCCCACATGTGAACATGACATGATTCTAAAAGTTCAACATTGTTTGATATTGATATGTTATAATAGTTCTAATCATAAATAACCTGTTTATATTGAAGTAAGTAACTCCAGCTAATGAGGGAACGACGTGATTTGCAGAGTCTATGATTCAGAAACTGATCTGAGACCCGCCTTAGCTGTGACTGTTCTCAACATTTATTACTTACAGGCCAAAGGTATCGTCTCCATCCACCCACACTGAACTGAATGCTCAACGGCTCGTTTCGCTGCCGCGTGTTTGCTCGTTCACAAGTCACAAGTTGCCTCCAACTGCATTAAGTCTATAAGCTGTGTTTTTTCTTCATTCTAATCAATCAGAGCCTGTGATGAAGCGGCTCCAAGCAATCGGACTCATCCTTTATTTAGACGGGAGCTCATACATATGCATGAGCCTGCGATTAGCATTGGCAGCAAGGACGGCGCCTGTACCTTGTTTTTATGACGATCAATCAGCCACGGGCTCCTCAGAGGGAAGCTGTCCGTCACCTTAGCTTTGGCTACGTGAAGCAAACGAAAACAAAACAAGGAAGTCGCTGGAACAGAGGCTGCGTCACTGCGCATCATTTGTCTCATTCTTTACTTCCTCTATTTCTTTTCGGAGCGAAGTTTGTAATGAGTTTGAAAATTGGCCCATTTCATTTGCTCTTTCTGAATTGTCATTATCTGGGGAGGGAGGAAGGTTCATCGTGGCACCAGAATACATGTCTTCACTCCAACTGGGTTATTAATATATTTTCTCCCAGAGAGGTTGTAAAGAGGTTATTTGGTGTCTGCAGCAGATCCTACGCAGCTCGCTGGGCTTCATTCACACCACTGTTCCCTTCACTGTGGCCAACGCTCGCTCTCTCCTTCATGCATCTGTGCTGCTGCTGAGCTGCAGGAAAGCAAATCTAATCATTTAACTAATAACAGACTGACAGAAGGTTTAATGAGTCTGAGGCCTCTGGCAAAAACATGCTTTTCAGGCCAAATGCATGTTCTTCTTTTCTGTGTATTGTTACATTCTTTCAAATCTTTTCCCATGGTTCTGATTGAAGTGCACTTTTGGCTCCTTCTGCCCAGAAAGATGTAAAATCCACAGGTCCACACTACGGGTGATCAGCATTCTTAGCCAAGGACACAACGTACGAGGAACAAATACACCTGCTCACTCTTTCCATTAAATTGATGTTAGTGAAAGTTTAATGATTACACATCTACTTTTCTGACGTTTCAAAGTGAGTTTTGCGGTTGATACTCAGCATCTATCGCCTCACGCTCACCAGTTACCACTAAAGTACAGCAGTTCTACCACCACAGACTCAAAGTACCCCACGCTCCCTGGATGTGCTGAAGCGCTGGTTTACCTGCTCTCTGAACGTCCTGCCACTGGTCCCACGCTGGCTGCTGGATGCGGCTAACGAGATGCTAAGCCATGCGTGACCCGGGGTGCGATCCATCAGCGCCGCGCTCATTCACCTCAGCTGCAGTTTCTGTGGAGTTGGACACAGAATGAAGACATATGGGAAATCTCACCTCCACAGCCAAACACACAGCTGCTGCTTCGCTGTAACCATCGAGCCTGAAAGGCCTTTGTTGTTTTTATCACAAGCCTTTACTTATTTACTTATTTTTACTTTTGGTGCAAGAAGCCAAGAGCGAAAACTGAAATGGTCCACGATGCAGCATTTGGATATTTGATGCTCCTGAAATGGCTTTTTTATTTATTGGTTAAGAAGAGTTTGCAACAAAGTTTCTACCAAATGGCTCAATCGCTTCATTTTAAATTCCATGTTTGCCCTCGGCTACATCATGGTGAGAAACACAAGTTGAAAAGAATCTGCTACAACTCTCACAAATTAGGGCCTGAATGTTATTCAGGAGAAGGAGCCGCTGGTTAGGTGGGAATGATCCAAAGACCCCACACACAATTCATTAAAAGCATTAAATCCTGACATTTTATAGCTGTTTGTATTTACCAACTGAAAACCGTAATCTGAACACAGGCACAGATACAGACTTGTAGAATCTACATTTGACCCTATGCAATAAAGATATATTATAAATACGCAAAATGCTAGAATATCCAACGAGCACCATAACTATCTGACTACTAATGAAATAATGTGGAGAGCTTTCACGAAATGGCCAAAGGAAAGACGGAGTTCTGCTGCTGTGAATTCGATCTGTTGAAGGACAACACACCAAACTGGACATAATGAAGTAAAAGTCGGCTCTTTTTGCTGACTACACTTTAAAAAATCACCAGAGAGGGGAGGTGAGGACAGCTACAGAGGAGGAGGTGGGGGAGGAGGAGAGTGGGTTCAGGCATGAAAGAGAAATGAATTGGAAAGTAACTGTTGGAGGAGAGAGATGAGCAAAGCAAAGGCAGAGCATCAATAAGGATTATACAGAGCACAAAATGAATGATGCAGAGAAATAGATGTTTCAGAAACTGGCTAGAGGTAAAATGAAACCCATTCAGAGATGCGTCTGCCTTGATGCACTTTACCAAGTTCAGCTCAAACTTCTTTTCTCTTCCAGCAGACGTCAGGAGGAAATGGTGCCGCTGGAGCTGAATAGTGGCTCCAATATTTGTAAATTTGCTGCTTCACATTCTACCAACAAAAACCACGGCGCCATCTTGGATGAGTTCATCCGACATCACGACGCGCTTGGAAATGAAGCTGGAGGCAAAGTGCAGGTTTGGTGCCGTTTGGATGACGCTGTTTTACTGTGCTGGCTGGTCATGAGGAGCCCCGGGAGGCAGTTAATTACACCAGAACACAGTCAAAATGAGTTTTATCATAACATTACCTTCACAAAGTGTTTTACTAGAGCCGCTGTGTCAGTGTGACACAATGTCTAAGGAAAGGATTAACTGTGTGACATTTGATTAAGTTTCTCCTCTTTGGGTGATTTGTGCTTCATTAAAGCAGCAAACAGACTTAGAAGTGGAGCTATTGTGTTTATTTATCCTAAATGTCAGCATTAATTATCAGTGAGGCGTCGTCTGGTTCTGTTTAACATGTTCAAGTCACTGCCGTGTGTTGTGTGTGTTCTCTGTGACGATGCATTCATGGACTCCAGGACCTGTCACCCTGTGATAAATTAAAGAGTCCAATAAATACTGTAACTAGCTCTAGTTTAGATTTTAGCAGCAACCTGTCATTTACTGGACTCATGAATACGAGCAGAGCCACACATTAACTGTGACCTCTGCCCTCATCCAGCTGCTGTGATGGGTTACAGGCCCTGCATCTGTCAGTCAGACAGGGCTGGGGTTCAAAGATGGCTTCACTTCCAGCATAGGCACATGCTTCACAGTCTCACCGGCGCCGTAGCTCAATCCATAACGGAGCAGTTAGTTCCGAGAGAGTGGAGGCGATCCGTCAGCCTCTTCTCTGCAGCCGCTCCCTCTCAGGTCCAGTGGACGCGACAGCACTGGCTCCATGGCATTAGTCATAGAGGTTGGGAAGTCTTAAGGCAGCAGTGGGTTAATAGTAAGACTACTGGTTTGTTGAAAGGCGCTTTTTTTATTAGTTGGACTGAAATTGCAGTTAACTGCACCGTTAAACGCTGACAGCAGAGATGATTATTACTCAGCCAACTGCGTGACAACGGAGCCTCTCGACAGGCTTTGGGCAGAGTTCATTGAGTCCTGTTAAGCAGCTCGGTATCACAGAGCCGATGCAGCCAGACGGGAAAGTGAAGGCTTTGTGTGCGACTTACTCCAGCACTCATTTCAGAGTGCTTAGTTAGACTCGCCAGGCTTGACGGTGCTTATTAGCCTACAGGAGCATCCTTCAGTGGTAATTGTGGACCGCGTGCGTGTCTGAGGACTGGTTTCTAAAAGACTGAGACGGAGTCAAAGCAGAAAGTCACACAGTGAAATCACAAGAGGGAACGGGAGCTAAAGTGTAACCAGCGCCACTGGACCCAGTGGTTCTGAGGCCACGGCTGCACGTGGCACCGGTTTGGAAGTGTGAGACCACACAACAACCTACTGTCATAAAGAGGCTTCTGACGAGGCACCGACAGACGCCGGAGCCTGCTCCACCTCTTATGACAGGATGACATAAACATAAACATGAGCTACGAGCAACTCATTATGTCGAACACAACTTCCAAAGAAAGCGAATACAGTGGTGTTTGCAGTAACTGAGGTCTAAACACACGGAAGACATGAACAATGACTAACAGAATTCATTAGAAAACTAGAAAGAAATGCTGCTAATTGGCCAAATACTGTACATTATAACATAAGACAAACATCTGGAGCTGAGCAGAGAAACTATGAATGGTTTCTATTTGTTGCTGCCTCATTCACAGTCTGCAGATTATTGTACAGACACACAAACAGAAGACGGCCTGACATTATCCTTTTTTGCTTATGATCAGTGAAATTTCCTTGTAGATTTAGAAACACAGGGGAGAGCGCACACACACACGCACGCACACACACACACACACACGCACGCACACACACACACACACACGCACACACACACGCTCAGAGGGAGGAGAGTGCGCGCGCACACACACGCACACACACACGCTCAGA
>NC_040885.2:19214975-19249128 GCF_900634795.4 Betta splendens
CCATGAATGTACACATGAGCGCACAAGGTCACAACTCGGGCTGGGGAGCTGTGCAATATTGATACTGTTAATGAATATGATGATTATTTTACAGCCTTCAGCCGGATCCAGCAGCGAAGAGCACAGAGCTTCCTGTGTGTGTGTGTGTGTGTGTGTGTGTGCGCGCGTGTGTGTGTGTGTGTGTGTGTGCATGCGTGTGTGTGTGTGTGTGCATGCGTGTGTGTTCTCATTTGAATCCTGTTGTTGTTTTCACGCCTTCTTTTACTCTGACTTTCTCAGAACTAAATGTTTTCATCATCTGCAGGTTCAAGGCAGCAGAGTAGAAAACACAATTACCATCACTATGTACAGAAGTAACAGAATCCAGGTATGAAGGTGTTTCTATTTAATCAATCAGGTCTGAGGTACGATGACTTATGTTGGCGGCATTGAAATGACATTTAATGGAATTAGTTAAGGAGCACATGATCAAAACAATAAGCTTTGGACTACATTTTTTACTTTTGCATTATTACATAACATATTTCCACCGTATATATGGAGACTATGTGTAGAGGTCTGTAATTGAGGTTGACTCTGTGATGACGTGATCCAATTATAAAGGATGATTTCCATGGATCCTACCAAGTCTCGCTCTCAGTAGATTCACCATCTTTGTTCCATCTCTCTCTCTCTCTCTCTCTCTCTCTCTCTCTCTCTGTGGTTTGTCACCGATCTTTTCACTCAGCCCCATCTTCATGTTCCTCCCTCAGGTTGTCACACTTGCTCAGATTCACACACAAACGCACAAATACACATATAATGGGCTTCATTTCACAGCACATTGCTGCCATTATTTGCCATTTCAACCAGTGCCCATAATCATGGTCTGAGATGAGTATATGATGAAATCACTCCCTCTCCAATCAGATCGGCCTGCCCTCACTGGATGTGTGTACAAAATACATCTGCCTCGGTGTATCTCACCACGCACCAGTCCACAGCTGGGACACGCATGGGTTTTTCCTCATTTGATCTTTTTTTATTCTACATTAAAACAGAAAACACTAAAATTATGTAGGATCAACCATGTTATAATACAACAAATCAGTGTCTTATTATAGATTCTATGGAGCTACAGCTTTACACATTTCCCAACAATCTCGAGTTTCCAGACGTGTTTCCTCACAGTCCAACTCATCCTACGTGGATACAGGGTGATCACAAGGCCATGTGAGAACACGCTTTGGACACGGTCAGCAGTGATTGCTCTCCTCATTACTATGAAATATTCCCACACTGTGAATCTGGACTTACTTTCTCCTGTATACTGTATGTCTCCCATTTCCCACTTCACCTTGTCCTAGCGTCTCCTCATGCTCTGGCCTCCTCTCACAGGCCGAAGAACTGATTGGCGACCTGTACATGGTATATATACGCTGCCTTTTAGCTTCAACGTCCTTATGAGACAAGTAATTTACTACACACATGGTCACACCTACAGTATTAGCTCTGAAAGCTACATTAGGACCAAACTATGGGTAGACTTGTCTTCCCTCTGAGTCCAGAATCAAAATAAAAACTTCAAAACAGCCTCAACCCTGACACAGGAGAACAAAAGTGTGCAAGAGAAAAAGAGAAACAAAGAGAAAGAAGTAAAGAAGTAACAACATATTGTAAGAAGTGAGAACCGAGCAGAGGTATATAGAGAATATTACACAAAGATCTGCAGAACTAGGACAGGGATGTACAATAGGATATCAAAAAGCCCCTTTTTATAAAACTATGTTTAGATAGAATAGAGGGGTTGAATCTTCCCTCGGGCTTTCTCACACTGTTATTGCAGGACTAAATAGAGATACAATTTTTTTTCCCAAAGAGAGACAATTTTCTCCCTGATGCTCTTTGCTCGATGTGAAGGTTGCTGTAATTTAGCTCCTCGCCTGGGGAGGAACACGGTGCCACAGCTAGGTCATCAGAAAGCATCGGTTCACCAAAATGCCAAGGAGATTATTCCTTGTTCCAGGTTGTTAAAAGCAAGAGTGGTGGAAAAGAGAAAGAAGTGCGATGACAAAAAAGACAGGAGGAAGAGAGGAGCGGAGGGACACGAGGAGGCAAAGACAGAAGAGACGAGGAGACGAGAGCGAAAGAAGAAACAGGGAGAAGGCCGAGAGCAAGAGAGCACAAAACAAGGAAGCTGAGCAGCAACACGGCCGACGGCATCAACATGCTCTACAAACTGGGCCTGTGACCAGGGCTCCGACAGCTGGCTTCACTGCAACAGTCAGTGAAGTGATGCTAAGACGGACAGGCTGAACGAGAACCTCCACCAGAGAGTCCCCGCCTCTCGCTCCTAAATCCTCCCCTGCATCTGTAGCTACACAAAGTCACCTGCCCCTGTAGTGGATCCTGGCCTCTTTGTGGCTCCACAGGGAAACAGACCTAACTCACAACGAACAGCAACGCAGCCTTTGAATCTGGATCTTTGATCTGGAAACGCCCCCTCAGGAGAATTCCCTTCACCATCAATGAAGCAGCACCTCAGCCCATGGAGCTGCTCTGGTGGTTAGCACCGGTTAGCATCAGGTTAGCACCCGGTTAGCACCTGGTTAGCATCCGGTTAGCACCTGGTTAGCATCCAGTCAGCATCCGGTCAGCACCCGGTTAGCTTCCGGTCAGCACCCGGTTAGCATCAGGTTAGCACCCGGTTAGCATCCGGTCAGCACCCGGTTAGCATCAGGTCAGCACCCGGTTAGCATCAGGTTAGCACCCGGTCAGCATCTGGTTAGCATCAGGTTAGCACCTGGTTAGCATCCGGTCAGCACCCGGTTAGCACCTGGTTAGCATCAGGTTAGCACCTGGTTAGCATCCGGTCAGCACCCGGTTAGCTTCCGGTCAGCACCCGGTTAGCTTCCGGTCAGCACCCGGTTAATACCCGGTTAGCATACGGTCAGCCTCCAGTTAGCATCCGGTCAGCACCCGGTTAGCTTCCGGTCAGCACCCGGTTAGCATACGGTCAACCAGCCGCCAGGACTGCGCTGCTGCAGAGGAGCAGGTGTAGAGGTTAGACCAGACAGCATTATAATTCTAGGTAGAGCGCAGACCCCCTACGGTGAGCTCAGTGGCCCATACTAATGTACACAACACCAGCACACAGCCTTAGCCTTAGCCTCATCATGCTGGGTGGAAGCATGACCCTTGGTCCTGCCGTGTAATTCACAACATGCCTCCACTACATAAAAATGCTAATATATGACTGCTAATATAACGCTTCACACGATGCTTCCCCCACGTCACTGCGCAGATGATTACTCACCTCTACAAGAGCAAAAACACACAAACCACCCAAGTGGGACGGCTTCTGACCTGCACTCATGTTCATAGGCTCTCCTGATGTTGTCACTAGTTACACACATCGCGCACACGCACCCTCCCGAGTCTGGATGTGAGCATTTGGACATCCAGACTCTTCGGCTGACTGTACAATAATGGACTCAGGAGCTCATGTTGTTCAGATAAAGACTTTTACTAATAATAATAACATGTCATTGTTTTGATGTTTCCAGGCTTAAACCAGAACCACACACTGCATCACATAAACTTTGCCTTCATAACCACGTCATCAGGGCTCTGCATCATCATCAGCCTGTTGATCTTCACATAGTTTTCATCTGTTCTGCCTTTAGTTTGTCCTTGAGACGTGACTGGATAACTGAGGCCATGCTGGTTAACAGAACAAGTCAAGAACTATTTTTATTTTTGTTGTTGTTTTAGATGAATGTTTGGGATCGTTGCCGTTGCCAAATACCAGCTCAGTGTCCCAGTAAGTTCTAAAACCTAGACTCGTGCTTTATAAGTCACTAATAACAAATCATTAACAGAGACATTAGAATGTTGTATCATCCTCAACGCTGCTCTGTTCACGACTGAGACGCACTGTGAGCTGAGAAACGCAGCTGCCAGTCAATAACCTGGAAGCGCTCGGCTGAAGAGGCTGCTGCTCGCAGATGTGGGCTCAGATTGCATTCTAACGTAGGACAAAAACAGTGCCACAGTGGAGGAGTTGTGTCTGTCTTATCTATATGGTAACTAGCTGTGCTGCACAAACATTATTATTCTGAACACAACTCAGTGTGTAACTGCTGATTACATGGATCTATCAGCTACAGAGGCGTTTCCAATTGTTTTTCCATCCGACTGCAATCAGCAGACGCTCGAGTAGCACGCACACACACACACACACACACACACACACACACACACACACACACACACACGCACACACACAATGAATGCAAGCATGCAGCCCAACACACACACACACACACACACGCACACACACAATGAATGCAAGCATGCAGCCCAACACACACACAAACACACACACACACACACACACACACACACACACACACACACACACACACACACACACACACACACCAGTCTTTTCACCACGTGATGCGTAACAGTGGTTCAGACTCGTTGCTTCGCAGCTGTCAACATCTGGAGATTGAAAGTTGTGTCGCTGTGTTCTGGTAAAATCCACAGCTCAATGTGAGACAAACAAACTGATGAAATTCCAAACTCTCCTCTTAACTAATCCAAGCATCTGAGCCACAACCACAGTATAACATCCACTCAGCAAATAAGTTTCACGCCAGCGTCAAAAAGCAGAATATTTGCTTTAAATCTGTCTCAGTCTTTGTGCCTCCGTCCAACGTTTGCTGATGACAGTGGGCAGATCAAACAGTCGTCATCATGACGGACTTTCCTTTGAAAAACTGCAGCTAAAAGAATATTAAAAGAGCAGAGAAGACGGAACAGGCAGCAGGCAGATACCTGCCTGTGTGTGCATGTGAAGATGAGGCCGGCTGTGAAAGATCCTTTAAAAATAGATGAAAAGTGCTGACACTGCCAGTCACTCCTGCTTTACACACACACACACACACACACACACACACACACACACACACACACACACACACACACACACACACACACACACACACACACACACACACACTGAAATATGCAATGCAGATATAGATACTTACAAACACTCTGTCTCCTCTGAACCTCATGGATGCTCATAAAAAAGCCAGACGTTATCAATTTACAACTCCATGTAACTCAAACAAACCCTGTCTATCAGTCACACTTCTTCCAACCTTTAATTACTAATACGTTAGAGTAAGAAACACACTGTATTATTTTAAATTCACACTCCAGAGTCTGACAAAACCATGGTAATCATATTATCATAGTCAATAGCTAAAAATAATGGCTGGTTTCCTCTGAACGCTTGAATGTATTCAGTGCGTGACTGTAAATATTTGAAGCTCTCATGGTGTTGGTTCTCGTTCTCCACAGGTTTTTCATCATCACGTTCACCTTTTTATTTGAAGGAGTAATCTGTGAATAATGGCATGTTGAAGGAGTAATATTTATAAGGCTTTGATGAAGCAGCTAACGTTGAACTATGACTAACTCCATCTTTAATGGGACAGAGAAATAAAACTGCAATAAAAACACATTCATGTAACTACGGCACATTTGCTTGTCAGCGTAGATTGTTTTCATTATTTCATTATGAAGTGATGAAGGAAACAACTGAATTATTGGCCAAATGACTACAAAAGAGCACAGACTGCAGTTCTGTTCATACTGGGAGCCAGAGTCTGACAGAGTCTCCAAGTTGTTAGTGATATTTTACAAAAATGAAACCAAAGTGTTCGTCTCCTGAGGATGGACGTTTCTCATGTTTCTAAAGTGGCTGCACAACCTGGTTTCCTCCTGTCTGCCTTGTAAGCACAGTGGGCACCACACACCCACTACCCCAAATCCTACTCATCATCATCATCATCATCATCATCAACCAGCGTGGCTGCGTCACCAGAACAAAGGAGATCCTACTCTCTGTCAACATCTCAGCAATGACGAGAGAATTGGAGAATAAAAGTTTTCTAGTGCACTAGTCCTGACAAGTGAGTTTTTGATACTACAACCTTTGCATTTGCAAACATGCCTCAAGGGCAAAACATTCCAGCTGCACTATGTGGTGTCATGACACACCATGTGCATAATTCAGTGGCCTCGGCTCACGGATGCGCTGTGTAGGCAGACGTAGTCACTCTCAGGGTTTGGAGACGGAGGCGCCTGCATGCAGAGAGCGACTGACTGAAGGAGGACATGTCGGACGCTGACACAACATCAATATGACCTGTGACAGTAACGCCACAAAAAAGAAATTCACCTTTAAGCAAATAAATAAACCTATTGACTAATGGACCTAATATGATGCTGGAACCCAGCCTCCACCGAAGCAGCGGGATGATGGGGTTTGATTAGAACCACCTCTGACTCCTGCAACATGTGGTGGGGAGATAAGTCTGTGCATCCTTCTCTTTCTTACACTATGACCATACTCTATTTATTTTCTATAGTGCCAAATCAACACAAGTTATCCCAAGGCACACGCCAAAACCCAACAAATCCCACATACAGTAAGCTTCAAAATGCAGCCAATAAAATGTCATTTAAATATATATATATATATATATATATATATATATATATATATATATATATATATATAACCCCTCTTTAAAGAGGAAGAAACAAGCAGGAGAATCTATAGATGTGTAAAGAGAGAGAGACAGAGCGGGAGGTTGGTCACATGTAGAAGCACAGTGGAGGTTAGTGGATACAACAGAAACTAGAGGAGCTCCATGTGTAAAGGACGTCCTCCAGCAGCTTAACCACAAAGAGACCAGCTCTCAGAGAGGAGCGTTTTGATGGGAGCATCAGGTCCTTTAAGGTGAGATGCAGCATTATCATTAGGTGCTTTGTAAGTGAGGAGAAAATCTTTATCTGCCTCAGTCTCCACCCAGAGGCTTTTTTTACCTCTCCCACTCTTCATTACAGCCCTCATTCCTGTAAGGAATGAGGGCTGTAATGAGGGCTGTAATGAGGGCTGTTCCTCTCTCTCTCTCTCTCTCTCCTTGTGGAGAGCATTTCCTTTTTTTCCTCTCTCGCTGCTTTGCTGAGATTTAATCAATTCCTCAGTTGCTGCGACTTCCATTCTGACGTTACGCCAGCTAATTTAAATGTGAAGCATTTAAAATGTCAATTACAAGCTAATTAAATTAATGGCACAATGTGATTTAGCCATTGCGCTCGTCTCGCCCTGAGCGATGGATAAATTGTTTCAGCTCAGGAAAGGGAAAAGACTAAGTGTTTAATACAGCTGCTGCTTGACTTGCATAAACACACACAAAGAGACTCTACATGACCTATGAGGAAATTGGTTTTAGGAGACAAGAAACAGGAGACGAGAAGCAGAGCAGAGGAAGAGGAAAGAAGGGAAAGAGCAGAGTAAAAGCAGATATAAAAAGAAGAACTGTTGGTGACAGAAGCAAAAAAGAAAAAAAAAAAAAGATAGACAATGAAGACAAATAGAAAACTGAAATAAGAAACAACGGAGACATGTGGAAAACGTGAACTAAAGAAGGCACCAGACAAAAAGCAGGATGAGGCAGATGAAGACGACAGCAGACTTGAATCAGGAGTGAATGCGTGGAAGTAAGTTACCAGGAGAAAGAGGAGGACAGACAAGGAACAGGAGAACGGAGGAGGAGTCAGCTGGAAATAAGGACACATGAGACACGGTGAGGACGGCGCCGGACGGCAAAGCGCCTCTTACTCACTTTGAGTCCTGAGAGCGTGAGGTAAATGGAGTATTGATTCGGGGGAGATGAGATTTTCAGAGTAAACACATAACCAAACTGGGGCGCTGCTGTGGGGCCGTACCCTCGCTGGAGACTTGCAGTCAGCTACGAAGCGCTAGCAGCTGCTCTCCAACGCACGGCTCAATTACCTTAAGGCTCACGAGCATTTTCAATCCGCTGCCGTAGCTTCAGACAGCGAGTTGGACGCCTGAGTCGAGGTGTCACCGTCAACATGAAGCGTCCTGTGTCCAGTCTGCAAAGACAGATTTACAGATGGAAACAAAAATGAGCCAGTGTTCACGCTTGCTGCCATGTGGACAGAAGTAATATTAAGGTCTGCCTTATGTCTCTGCTAATAGAGAAAATGAACATATTTACTCCCTACACACTGTCTGCGTGGAAATAAAGCAGCAAGCCATGGAGGGCACCTGAAGGAGTAGATGAGAACAATGTTCCTCAGAGGGAATTAAATGTTCATTCACAGCAATTAAAGCTGGATTTACCAGTGATCTTCACTATTTATCGAGGTTTCAAACTTAAACCGTAAATGCTCGGAACCAAGATGGAATTACTTTTAGTGAAGTGAAGATGAGCCGATAAGTGCAGGAACACGTTCGCACCGTATCACGTGTTCATACCTACTGTATGTAACCTACACAATCCTAACTAATGAAGAAAAGCAGCGCTCCAGCCGCTCCTCGCTGCCAAGGCCGAGCACACGCGATCGATACGCAGAGATCATAAAGTGAAACAATGGTTAGGAAATCAAAATGAGGTATCGCCTTTGGCTTGGCTCTAATTATGTGCCGTTGTAAAGGGGCTGAGAGGACAACGTAATTGATGTTGCTACATGAATGTTTTTTCCTAGAAATCAATATGTGACTGCAGCAACGCTAGCAAACAATAACACCATAAACATTTGCATAGACCCACTCCCACCTCTGCTATTCCCTTACACTTATTCAACCCTCAAACAGCCTCGGAGCAGAAGTGAGCAGTGCAGGAGCATGTTATGAATTTCTTTTCATTCCATTCTATTAATAAACTGATGAAACGTGAATTTATCTCAGCTTTAGTTGTTTCAAGCCACCCATTCAAAACGCAGATGAGCAGACATTCAGAAACTCTACACGACATTGTGGTTTGACATAGAAACAAGCGTCATTAAATGAACACAAACGCCTGTGGATCCTCAGATGTGACGGTAACAGCATCGCACTGAACTGAAGGCATCTGTGCATGTTATTCTACAGATAGCGCTCCAAGCGAAGGCCAGTCGGTAATTAGCACCTCCTTCAAACGGGCCGTTAGCGTTCAGCTGCTGCTCTGTTATCACTGAAACACGGCGATGCACACACACACTCACAGAAAAAGACCAATGCACACACACACTCACAGAAAAAGACCAATGCACACACACACAAAAGACCAATGCACACACACACACACACACACACACACTCACAGAAAAAGACCAATGCACACACACACACACACACACACACACACTCACAGAAAAAGACCAATGCACACACACACACACACACACACACACACACAGACCAAGCTCCGGAATGAACCTTCATGTATACGCTGTCACTATGTTGAAGGAGAATTGTCTGGTCTTCATGTAGTGTGTTCCTTTCCTGCATCATCTATTTTTTTACCAGTTACCTCTCTAGTAAACCAGTTTAATCTGATGCGCCTAGAGAATCGCTGGCTGCGTCTTCACACCTCTCATCTTTAGAACTCTGTGCTAGTGAGCGTATGAGCAAATACAGCATTCTGTCTGTGCTCCATCATAAACAACAGAAGCTTCATCATCTCATCTGACCCTTGAACTCCAAGGATCAATAACGTTATCTTCATATAGAGCAAAAGGCTACATTCATTTATTTTTAAATACACAGCCTAATTGTATATGATTTATAGTTATAGTACAGTTAATTTAGAAAACTAAGAAAAAAAAAACTGTCACAAGCCGGAAATCCTTAAATATACAGCTCTTTAAAAGGGCAATTAGTGATGATGAAATCAGATGATCCATTCCCTAAATATCCATTACATCTCACATATGATGCCAACAACATTAAAGTTGTAACTACACAAAGCAAATAAAATTGGTGAAAACATAAATGCAGTAATAAAACGCACACAATCCCTGCCAACGCTGGGACACAAACAGACGCAGCTAATTCCTGACCTTTTGTTTGCCTACACAAAACCCCGGCTGCTTCATTATTTAAATAAATGGTGATAATGATCAGTAATTGTTGTTTTCTGCACCCGAGAGCCTAATGCTAATCAGCCAGGCACGAACTAATGAGGTTAAGACAGTCCCACCAGTAAACAGTGTGTCGATATAAGACGACAGCAGAGTCGTCCAAGTTCAATCCCCATGTTTATTTCCTGCATGTTGAAAAGTTGAAAAGGTCATTAATGAAAACAATGCAAGTGATTAGACTTATCATAAACTTACTGTCTCACAATATTTGCCTCCAAAATACAATATATTACAGAGAGATTTTCTTACTGCCCATTGGTTCATATTATCTTGTAAGTAGGCTGTTTTGCAAAAATGCATGGGCCTAATGGATAATTAGTGCTGGGCCTATAACAGGTCAGTGATTACATGCACCACTGTTCATTCATTTGTTCACATATGTTTGGAGGATTTAAAAGTTGGCCACTATGGGGCCGAATACAGCATAACTGGTCAAATAAAGCCATAAAAGTAAAGAAATACCAGCAAAGAATATAGTAAAACGGACGACGTGCAGTCCAGTAAGGCTATAAAAACTATGACAGGCCTACGACACTAAAGTCTACACACCATCATGATCCTGGTGATGGCTTTACACCCTACTGCTGAAATTATTCTTCTAAAGTACAGTCTACGGCTGAAATAGGGAAAGAGGGACGGACATGAGGCTCACATCACAGCATGTTTCCTGAAGGTGAGACTGACATTTATTTACCTTTAAATCACATTGAGGTGTCAGTTGTCTGCTTGTTTCCAGGCACAGAACCAGTAAAACATGTGCTGCCTTTTTATTTGTGGATGTGTGTCCAATACATGCATCTGTTTAAGTGTGTGTGCGTACGTGTGTGCGTACATGTGTGCGTACGTGTGTGCGTACGTGTGTGCGTACGTGTGTGTGTGTGTGTGCGTGCTAAAGTGATTTATTCCCTCCCTAATCAGGTTTGGCAGAGAGGACTGAGCTCAAGCTTAGCGTCAAGGTGTATTTATAGTGTGTGTGTGTGTGTGTGTGTGTGTGTGTGTGTGTGTGTGTGTGTGTGAGAGTGAGTGAGTGAGTGAGTGAGTGAGTGAGTGAGTGAGTGAGTGAGTGAGTGAGTGAGTGAGTGAGTGAGTGAGTGAGTGAGTGAGTGAGTGAGTGAGTGAGTGAGTGAGAGAGAGAGAGAGAGAGAGAGAGAGAGAGAGAGAGAGAGAGAGAGAGAGAGAGAGAGAGAGAGAGAGAGAGAGAGAGAGAGAGAGAGAGAGAGAGAGAGAGAGAGAGAGAGAGAGAGAGAGAGAGAATATTTATAGCTCTGGTCCAATCTGTGCTCAATCCAGCTGCAGTGAGGAGATAGTGGTTTCAAGCACAACTCGGAGCCCCCATACTAATATTTTTAGCACGAACGCACACAGTTAATAAAAAGCAGTCTGGTGCTCATCTTCTTAATCAATACTTAAAACGATGATCAACCTGAAGTGAAAATCCTGGAGAGGTTAAAGAGCTGCCTATGATCAGAATCAGCATGTGAGTGGAGCACGGTGGAGGCAGGTTTATGACCCAGGCATGAGTTCAGCAGATAATTTTTTGCTTCCTTTTAATTAATGATGTAATAGCAGGATGGATGTTGTGGCGTCTAGTGTTATATTATCTGTCCCTTCAGTCAAATTCAACTATATTTAAAATAAGGCAAAAGAAGAATAATGCATTTTATTTAGTGACGGAACAAAAAGGAAAACGCACAGAAGATATTTTCTGATTCCATGTTTGTTTAGTCCGACTCGTCTCAGAAGCATCCCAGGAAACATACACTTCTCCAGCGCTTCAGACTCCAATCAGGTGCTGCTTTGTCATCAGGCACACATCACCAGCCACCGCTGCGCATTAACGTGAAGACTGATCAGTAAATGAGGTCTAAAACCGAGGACTGAGAGCTCCAGGTCTGGGGCTTCTCTCCCACCTTCCTTGGGTTAACTACAACTCAGGACACTCACTGACTGAGAGGAGTTCATAGAACAATGAAACTGCGTGTCTGTGTGTGTCTGCAGCCTTCATTCCTGATTACCAGACCTCATTCAGACACGAGGTGTTGTCAGCGCTTTGCTCCTCATTAGCAGCTGATGCATTTCCCTCGTTACCAGCATCATGTCGATGTACGCGCATGTATTAGTTAATTCATACATGCTGGCGTGTGGTTAGCTGCGTAATTCAGCGTGAAGCCTGCGAGGCCGTTCTGCACGTTCCAGACATCCTTATGGAATAGGTATTTGAACGGGGGGGGGGGCAGGAAGACAAAGGATGGAGGTGATGAACATGAGAAGAGAAGAGGAGAAGAAAGAAAAAGAATAAAGGGAAGAAAGGAAGCAGGAGGAGACACAGAAAGATGAAAGAGGGCGGAGAGCAGGCAGCAAGGAGCGAGTGGATGAAGACAGCAACACAGCAGTCCTTTGAAAAGGAGGTCAGCAGAGTGAGAACAAAAGTCCCGGTCTCCTCTTTCTTCTCAGGTCTCTGGTCCTGTAAAGGTCAGAGATCACCTAATACTTCTTAAAATACCGTAAATGTAATGATGAACCAGGCAGATGTCCTGTTCTTAATTATCTCGCTGTCTCTCCTTATGAGCAGCAGGACAGAAAAGTCTTTTAACCTCCGCCCGCCTGCCCCTCCCTCTCACCCCCCTCTCTTACTACCCCCTCCCTCCCTCACCTCACCCCCCCCCCCTCCCTCCCTCTCTCTCTCCCAGCTGAGCTCCTTTTCTCTCCTAAATATTCTCAATTTTCTCCCGTTGTTTGCGCTGCATCTCATTTCTGTCTTTCTTTCATTCCCTTATCATTCCTGCATGAGCTCTTTTGTCATTATTTTCTGAACGTTTCACAGTCATCAGAGCCGTGCTTTCTTTAGTGGCCCCTCTGGTCCTGTCTCATTTTTCATATCGATTCATTTCAGTTCTGGAAGAGGCGGAAAGCAGGAGGTATTCAAGGGATGCTTTATTTCTCAATTTTACAGTCAGCATCTCAGTTGGCTTTTCTTTCCTGCTGCTTCTGCTCAAGTTTGATCTTTGTTTCTCTCAAAGAGGCTCAGAGAAAGGCTGGATTGTGTGTGTGTGTGTGTGTGTGTGTGTGTGTGTGTGTGTGTGTGTGTGTGTGTGTGTGTGTGTGTGTGTGTGTGTGTGTGTGTGTGTGTGTGTGGAAATGAACTGGAATATTAGCAACTAAAAAATATTATGAGCTAATAATTCAGAAGATGCCAAAAGACCCAATGCCACCTACAGTACTGCATATTTCATGCAGTATACAGTATGAGTATATAATAATATAATAATAATATTTAAAATTATTTAATTCAATGCACATCTTAAAAAAAGTATAAAGCCTGAGGTTCTGATTATGGATTATATGGAATGATTTTTTAGAACAAATCATTAAGTGTGTAAATTTGGGAATTGGATTCAGGAATTGCCACTATATTCTGATAATGCTCATCAATGTTAAAGCTGCTATTTACCTATGGATCAGATGCTCCTCCTGGTCCAAAGAGCAATAAGAGAAAGAAAGAGAAACAAATGTCTACAGGCCTCATTAATGTGAGTCATTCTCAGCATCGAAGAGAAGTTAATTTAATCAACTCCCTGTCCTACTGCTACAGCCCATTTATGATCAAATCACAAACAGCACATATTACAAAACACAACTGAATTTATACACTGCTGTTAAAAAGTTTGGGCCACTTTGGGGATTGGTGCCCATTAAAAGCAACCATTAGTCCTTGTGTTGGCTGATGCAGGTCTATCACGTTAAAAGCCTAATTGGTCATTAGAAATGTCTTTGCGGTAATGACAGCACAGAGTAAAACATGGAAAAAATATAGAAAGCAAGGAAATCTCAGCATGACCCAAAACCTTTAAACAGTGTTTTGATTCCTCAGACATAAGCCTTGGAATCATTACCTCCTGGTGATTTAACTGAGTGCACCATCCACTAGAAACCTTCGCCTCTCAAGGTATTTATCAGTAGCTCCTACAAAACCAAAGCATCCTGGCTTTTAGAGGAAGTGAATCCTTCAGTCTGTCGCTGATGATGCCATCGTTTGGATTCCCGCATGAGCCAACCTGCACAAATCTTCTCTCCTCTTCTCTTAAAAGTGAACCAAACTAACTTAGCGCCTTCTTTCCTTACATTTCTTTAAGGAACTGAACCTCTATCCATCACGGGGAAGAACCCGACCCAACAAGCTCCTTGGCAGCTGCATCAGCTTCTTCCACAGCAACACCAGAAATTCTCATCCAAGAAAATCTGACATGCAAACAAAACCTTTTTTGTTTCATAAGTGATTTTGTGAGACAAAACAAAAGTGCCGACAAAACTCTTTAAACAGCAGGATCTTGTCTTCCCTCAGGGGGTGTTTTGAACACAGCTCAAATGAATTGGGCGAGCTTATGTTCTCATTAAAATAATTGGTAGAACAGCCAACGAGCCGCATGCAGCTCCGACAAGCGATTCATCTAACGCATGTCAACCCGACTGAAGAGGAGAGAATCTGTGGGGAGGTGCAGCTGTACGAGCGTGCGGTGCATGCGATGGAGTGCAGCATTCTTTTTCTTTGCTAATGTATCTGTGCATTAAATGTGCATTGTGTGTGCTGGTGTGTGAGGTCCACTCAGTGCTGAGGGGTCTGTGTTTCACATCACTCTCCTTCATTTCGGACTCGTCTTTTGTTCCTTTCCTCAGATTCCCACCTGACGTAATCCCGACCAGAATGCATTTGGAACCGTTTTACATAAATAATCAAATCCGGATCTCTTTCTGTCTCGTGTCTGATGCAGCGCTGCTACGCTGGTCATTACGGGACAGCGAGGACTAAGGAAAAGAAAATGCACATTAGATGCAATGGAAAACATTTTACTGGGCAAGATGTCAGTTAGATTTGTCGCACACCTGCTGCGTTCTCAAATCTGCACGATACTCAAACGTACTCTAGTGGAAAAAAGTAATTGCACGGTTCCTTATCAGAGCTGCCGTCTGTTCGCTGATACACAAAAGAAGAGGGCGGGAGGAAATGAGGGAATTTTAAAGAGAAGTACATAGTAAACCTTTATATAAGCAATATAGGCAATGCTTGGGCTGCTTTAATGGACAGACTACAAATAATAGTGGAGTAAAAAGTAAAACATATCATAAAGCAGAAGCATCCGGCTCAGTGCTGTACTGTCTGGCATTAAAATATATTTTCATTTCTATTTGTGTTGTTGTAGCTTCTTTCTGCTTTTCATTTGTTGTCATGCTATTTTACTTTTCTCTCCCCATCAGCTTTACTGCTTCTCTGACACCTCCATTGTTAAACTGCTTCTCTTCTCATCTATAATCCTCCACCATCACAACCGTATCTTCACTGTGTCAGGACCGTCAACAGGAATCGGACCGAGCGTATGTGAGCAGAAAAACAAGCGAGGCTGCTTGATATGTACATGTATCTATTATCAAAGACCAATCCAAGCTGCCAGGACAGAAGTAGCAGCAGCAGCAGCAGCGACGGAAATATCAGCCCCACTAAATGTTTGGCAGGTTCACAGGCTGAGGTAAACACTCACACTGTAACTCAAATTACACCATAAACAGCCCTCACGCATTGTTCCTCCTGTCACTTAGAGAAAAAGCAAAATGCAATGGCATCAAAGGTGATTCGCGCCAAGTGTCGGTAGAGACTGAAACACTACATGTGGCCTTTTCAAGCATTTCACTGTCAGACTTAATGTGATATGCAACAGGCGTGGAATGAGAAACAGGAATAAAGCATTTAAGTAAAAGCAAGGAACTGTCGTAAATTCCCACAAACCCTTCAACCTAAACAAAGTTCAGTTCATTTACAGCCCCCATGTCGTGGGGTGCCGTTACGTTTAGGGTTTCATCCCTTACAGAACACAACAACACAACTAAAAATCCAAAGAAGGCCACTGAGCAGCACCAGGAGACAGTGGAGAGGAAAAACTCCCTTCAAGAAGAAAACCTGCAGCGGGCGGCCATCTGCCTCCGCTGCCTCCAGTTCCACACAATAAACAATTTGTGTGGAACAGTTAAAAATATAAACTTTCCCTCTTTGAATTGTCTTCAGACCACATGTCCACATAATGAGTTTGTTCACTTCATCCCCCCACAGCTACAGCATTAGCAACAGTAATGGTTTAAAGGCCTGTTGAACATAGAAGTTATGTAAGAAATATCACTTCTGCATTATTGCTGTTATGGAGTGGCGACAAACTGTACTTAAGATGATGGATGAAATCAAGCAAGTCTCAAGTGCTTGGTAATTTAGTTTTAATGTATACAGACCGGGCAATAAGAAAAATGCATTTACTCTAATTTGTGGTTAGCTGCTAATACAGTAAACAACAGCGACAAGAACATTTTCTTCCCACACAGCTTCTCTCAGATGAACATTTAGTGAGTCAGTGATCATCATAAACAACCTCTGTGCAGTAAAACTATGACACTAACACAAACACTGCGCCTTCACATTGTATTTATATAGTGTGAAACACACAATGGACAACAAATACCATGTATATAGCGCTACTCACTGTGCTAAGCTAATGATCATTTACATAAGCCTTTGTTCTCAACCTTCTTGCTTCTACATAAGACTCATATCCTGTGTTTACTGATCTTTGTCCAGATTTTCCCTGCGTTTGTTAATTTGCTTTGTGCAAGTACATGGAACTACATGGAGTTGAACTGCTTGTATCAACCTTTACTTTATGAGAAACAACAGCCATTATCATTATCTGACTTAAAGGAGCTATTGTAAAGTCATTACCATGACTTCAGCCCATGTGCTGATACCATCGGAGGAAAACGCATTCTGACGCAGATGAATCAAGGTTAGTCAAAACAGTTCCAGCTTTGTCGGTCCAAAAGTGTTCAGCTTCATAAAAGAAAGTCTAAGGAATGACTTTCATTACGCTATAACAAAAGTCATCGTACAGGACAAAGCCGGATAGAAAAAGAAAAAAAGATAGAAAAGATGGATAGAAAAAAAAGATAAAAAATAAATAAAAAACGAAGAGACAAGTAAAGAGTTTGCATCTTTTAAAGTGTGTGAAGAAGAAATGATCAAGCTTAGTGTAAAGTTGGTCCCAGGTCAGAATCGAGACTTTACTGCATCGTTTACGTTCAAAACATGACTTCTGTGCTACTGCCGGATTTTGTGTGTCTTGATTTGACTGTAGTCACCATCTAAATGTTTGGGCAAACTTTCATCCTGTGCAGTATCCAGTCAATCCATGGTGGAATTACCCCTTACCTCTTCAGTATGCATAAGTGTATATATGATACATCTTTATTTTACTTTAAATTGTACATCATTTTTGATCCTGCTCTTGTTTTGTACTGCTGCTGCAACGTGGAAATTTCTTATCTTAAATTTTACTCCCATATATTTACTATGAAGACTGCAGTGTTGTAAAAGCAACTAAAAGCGGAACATGTGAGGTCGATCACAGCGCAGACGCAGAGAGCGTCTCAGGCTAAATGTTGTTTAAAGCCAGATATTCATTCACATGAGTGACAGTGTGGGGCAGCGGCTTGGAAAACTGCAGCGGGGGAGGACAGGACTAACAATAAACCTTCTTCCCTAAAGTTAAAAGTAGAATAAATTAGATTTGATTTAATTCATTAACGTCAGCTTCTTGGAAATCAAATCACATCTTGAATCATTCAACCTGTCTCGCATTAAAATGTGTTCTGGTGAAAACAAAAAACTCATACGTTCAAGGTGCACTATGACACACGTTTAGGGCTTTTTGACTTCCTACTCATGAAAGTACAACTTTTGCGAGGCGCCGTGCAGAAGAACATGCGTTACCCAGAGGATGCAGCAGCGTGAGGTCCGGTCCACATCTGCTCTACTTAAAATAAAAGGTGCGTGCAGCCTGTTGTGGCCGCTCATGTGATGCGTCCAGCTCCTGCACAGCTAGAAGGTTCTACTGACGTGCACCGGTCACAGCTTGTTTGAAGCTGAGTGTGACATTAATGCTGAGGGAAACTTGGGCCACTAATGGCATAATTCCTTATTCTCTTTAATACAGAGACTTTACTGGGTTTCTTTGAGTTTATTAATGTCTCCCCTTGATGCTGCTTAATCTCTTAATGACGGTGACAGTATCTTCCTTCATTTTGGTTTCATTTACTTATTACGGCTTACGTTTATTTTAGTCACTGGAATTGTTAAATCAATCATGTTCATGAAGTCAAAGAGCAAACTAATAAAATCAGAGACTGCATCTGAGACGCTCCTCTGTTCTTATAGTGTTTCCCCAACGGCCTGGCTGACTTTAGGTGAAAGTACATCATTTTGTATTTACTGTAGAGCACAGATACTAAAGAACAACTATCAGCTTCCAAAAAATCTCAGTTCAAAGTGCCTGTGGGGCAGAGTCCTAGCACTGAAAACACCTTCACTCAAACACAAATGTGACTGTCTGTGGCTAGGTCCAATGTGACCACATACAGTATGAATAATAACCTGTGCCTGTAATGGTGAGACTGTTTAATGCAGCGTGTTAAACGCTGTGGAAAGATAAGAGGGAGAAACAACGGGGAAGACGGGGTTGCATCCATTTACTTCAATTAATCTGAGTTCTAAGAAATGCAGAAAAAAACAAGTAGGTTTTGTTTTATTCACTGAACAATGAGCGTCTTAAAAACACGATGACTCATCACTTCTGTCTCGACTTTCATCCTGCTCACCCTTAGCGTATTTGAGCCTCGTCAGCACACCAGGGGGCCAAACAATAGCGTCTGTCTGCTGTGTGCCATTTAAAAAAATACACAACAACACAAACGCCATAAGGGGACACGGTGACATTTACAACCACAATCCCCTCAATGACTTTAGCTTAGCTCGTTGCCTCCAAACTATCTTTAAAAGGCCCATTCTTTAAAACACATCACAGCATTTACACCAACCAGCACAAAGTGGATAATTCTCCAACAATGAACGAATGAGCAGACGAGAGAAGGAGGGAGAGAGTGGAGAATCCTCCACTTAGCTTTGTTTACAGCACATTAAAGCTCACGGCCATCTAATCTGTTAAGCGTGTGGCTATTGTCTGGCTATCGTCCGAGGACGTCTAATTTCCTCCCCCTTTTAGCCTGCGCTGCTCTTTCTCCAGCGCTGCAAAGCAGCTTAGTCTAAGCAGTTAAAAACGCCGCTCTAAGCCGTAAAGTGTGCTCAGCGTCCATTATACGCTGTCGTGAAAGGGATGCGGCGCTGGAGAAGCATCTGTCCGAGCGCAGCGGGAACAGCTGACCCCAAAAACAACACTATTGTTTTGAGCTGTATTTAAGCTCCTCTACGGGACCAGGACGAGCCTGCGTCGCTACAGTCAGTGTTTGAGTACAGCGTGTGGAGACGGAGGCTTTAACCCAACGAGGTTTTACATCTTAATAATAACATGCACGTTATTACTATTCTCCTTGACTCGTGCTTTCGTTGCATCTTCTTTTGCACCGTTCAGTTGTGGCGCTGGTCACATTTACCCACTTCAAGCCTGGGTCCTTCCCGTCGCTGCTGTAATGCTGCTTCATACGGTTACGAGCGGCCCGTTTGACACCTCACCTGAGTGTTTGGCTCAGAAGCATCTCTGTGCCTGGCAGATAACTTTGACTGGGGCAATGCTGTGGCTCTTCTGGCCTGTGTGTTAGGTAAACTGCATGATCTCAAATGGTAGAATGGGACTTTGAGGACCAGATGGTCATGTTTAACTACATTTGTGAACCTGCCAGACTACTTTAGCGAACAGGCAAACACAAACTGTTTGTACCAACATTCTGGACTGAATAGTCTGGTGACGGCGGTGGTAAACGACCAAAACCTGCCGTGCATAAAAAAACAAGAAATATCTCCAATTATTCACCAATTAATCTTAGTAGTGGAATGTGCGTATGTTGTTTTAACGTATAACAGTAATTATACATCATTTAATGCCAGATTCAGAACTCAGCAATAATTTAAAAAAAAAAAATCAGCCCTAATCTGACAGACAAAGTAGCACATTAAGAAAACTACAAGTCTTTAATAGAGAGCAATCCATCAGATTCAGAGCGAAGCGGAAGGTTTGTTAAAAGACACGCACCTATCGCACCACTTCAGGAGCCCTGGTAATGAGTCTGCTTTGATTTTATTATACCATTGCTCTTTCTCTTCACCTCTGCCCGCCTCATTTTATCCTGCTGTGACAGAGTGGGCAGCAGGGAGGGAAAATGAGTTGAGAGGATTGAGATAAAAAAAGAAAGAGTGGTAGAAAGCACCGAAGAATGTGAAGTGCAGTAAAGACGGCGTCTGAATGCATTTCCTTTAGATTAGGACATCTGTGAACAAAGTCTCATGCATGAAACACCAGAGCACAACAAAGGCACATTGTTTCTCATGGTTTGCACAATCTGAGAGCGAGACCACACTGCAGCGTTGGAGCTGCTCCTTCTCATTTTAATGCTTCAGTTTGACATGATGCAACGCTCATGCAATTCAGCAGAAGCAGCTTCCACTGATGTCTAAGAAAAGCACATCCCTAATGAGTGAAGGCCAAACCTGAGCTTTGAAGGAGCATCCAGAGGGACGAGCGCTCACACAACACTGATGCAGCACATTCTGTGGAAAACACACAGGTTGGACGACGCTGGAACAAATGACGATGTTTGCACATGACCAAGAAATAAAAAGAACCACATTTAAAGAAGAATGCTACCAGTGCACTACATTTCTCTTTGTTCTGCCAATGACACGGATCTAGATTATACACGGCGTCTGAAGACACGCCAAGAAGCACGGAGGTACAAAGAAGCCAGCTTTTCATTCATACACATGCTCACACTCACACAGGAACCACTGGCAGCCACCCATTTTGGCTTGGATCCTCTTTTAGGGGAGAAAATAAGCCAAACCTTTCATCTCTGTAAACATTTGCTATTTTAGAAGTCAGCTATTTGCATTCCGTGTGTGTGTGTGTGTGTTAGAGAGCATATTGTGTCAGGAGGTTTAAAAAGAACGATATCCAGGGTGGAAAAGTTAATCCCAACCTCAACTGTATTAGTCACACTCCTTGCATTTCTCTCTCTCTCTCTCTCTCACACACACACACACACACACACACACACACACACACACACACACACACACACACACACACACACACACACACACACACACACACACACACACACACACACAGGTGACTCTTGGTTGCCCCCTCCTGATGAGCTCAGTGGCATTTTCACAATGTTGCAGCGTGTCAGCAACAACATGTGCAGCTGGAAACGCTGAGACGCTTTTAGCTCATTCTGCTCTGTGACATCTTCATTAACTACAACTGAAAATGAATTTGATCATCGCTCTATTGTCATTTATGGGGAGAACATCTTTCATTATGCAATACATAAAAAAGTGTTCACAGAGCAGCTATTCTGTTGCTCAGCCAAACATACACACAGTACACACACTATCCACAGCTGTGACACATCTGGACTAGAACCCCAGAGCTGTACCGTGGTATCTGCTACCGAGTCCTGAGGTGAGGTGGGGGCCGTCATGATCAGCGTTCGTCACTTGGCGGTGGTCACAATGTGATGATGAAGAACCGAGGCTGCAGCAAATGTTGGAATGTCCCGTACGTATATGTGGCTAACTATGAGCTACTAAAAATGACGTAGTGCTGCAAACAGAAGGAATGCTCAGCAGCTGACACGGAGGTGGTGGTGGTGGAGGTACAAAGGGAGGGGTGGCACCTTGTGGCTATAATCAAACACGTCTGTAAAGTACAACTGCACAGAGACACATTCCATTTCCTCTAAGTGCCTGTTGCCTTGGCCTGGTGCCTGCACTCTGTTGTGACTGATGAATGGAGTCACGCGTCAACCTCTGCTTTGGGGCACATGCCGTATCAGGTCTTTAGTAAGATGGATTTCATGTGACGGTAATCAATTCTCCCGTGGTACCGTTTGTTTTGGGGGATATGTACATAATGCAATGTTTATTTCTGGGGTTTAGATTGTATAATTTGTTACTATGTGGATCTACGTTTTCAGATCTTGGACATTTGTGTCTGTTCTAGCAGAAAGAAGGAGCTACAGCTAAAGTCACATCACACTGATGTGAATCATGTTAAATGTGGTCAAACAGCACATTATGAAGGACCCGTCGCCCACTGAGCCACGTGATTCAGTCAGTCACACGCAGGTAACCCTGCTGCAGACTCCGGTGCAGGAGGAGTTGTAAAGGTTATAACTATTTCTAAGCCTCTCGCTGTCTAACTGTACAACATCAGGTGCGTTACAGCAGCACAATGCTGCTGGGAGTTACATAGGGAATATGTGCTCCTCTACAGAACCATATGCCCTTTAAAAATGCCTCCAGTAATAAGATGCATGCGTCACTCTTCAGCTTTGTAACTTCACTTTTTCCAAAGACTGTCGGTTCACGACACAACTTGATTTTTCACTGTGGCACTGAGAGCAAAACTTTAGACTTCCCCCCCGTTTCTCCAAGGCCAGTTTAATCTACCCTGCTGTTTTATTCACAGCCTTTCTTGTCACATTCTTTACCAGCATGTGATGAAATACCAAAGTAGCATTTGAAAACAATTCTCCTCCAAGCCCAAAATCCAGAACACAAACAATAAGCAGATAAAGGCATTATGAATGGGATAATGTTAATCTGGTTACTTCTTGCAAAACACATAAAGAGAAGCTGCTCAGCAGATGAAATCCAAAATCTCCATCTTGTGTCAGTGAATCTAGCTGTCGCCTTATTCACTATGTCAAATCAGATGCAGTATGTACTTTTATAAACCACTCACACAACAAATACAGATGAGAATCTTATGTATGAAAACATATAAGCAAAATAAGGTGGGACAAAACTGGGAACACGTAAACATTGATAGGCTCCTTTACGTCAAAACTGTTCTCTGAGGTGACATAGTAGTAATACTACAAAATCATAATAAATCTATTTCTCCTTCTATTGGAAACACATCAAAACAACCAAACCTGTGTGCACAGCAGGACTTATGAAGCTCTGACTAATGCAGGACCAACAGAACCCTTTTGCTCGTTTTAATTATACCAGTAAACTGCCACCACAGGGGGCATCCACCTGTCACTGACGTTACTGAGTTTCTGTCTGTACATTTATGTTATTTGTTGCTGCTGATAGACAGGAACAGTTCAGGCTCTTTGGGCTTTTAAATCCACTGAGGCTCAATGCTGTTATTGTTTTCACTTGTATATTTGAACTATACAGGAGTGAAGACATTCGTTGTCTGTTTTTCTTTAGATGCATACAGTTAATTGCTAGTTTAGGGCCTGTGTCCTCTAACTCGAGCGTGTTTTGTTTTGCATCTCTTCCCCTTAGATGACAACACTCATCCGCTTCCTCCCAAGGCCTACAATAAGCAGGCGGCAACATCAATTAGCCCCCTTTTAGCTCACAGGCCATGGGGGACACCAACAATGGGCAGTGCTGGGAGATTAGTGCTTTTCCATCTTAGCTTTCTCAGTCAATTCTACTGGGGAGATACTAAACAGCAGCGAGCCCCAGATGGCTGATCATATGAGGGCGATGCAAGGCCCATTACAGTAATCCAAATGCTGAGACTATTGTGGTCAGACAGCTACGGGCAGACCATCAGAGACGTGCTCTGGAAAGAAGGGGAAGGCAGGAGGAGTTGGCAGCATGGCAGAAAGAGAGCGAGTGGGAAACAAGACTAAACATGGCATCAAAGATGGACTGAGGGGCACGAGAGGAGAGTGGGATGAAGAAAGATCCAGGCAAACCACAGAGCAGCGAAGGGAAGGAACGAGGATGAGGACGACGACAAAGAGGAGAAAAAGCAGACAAGAGAAGAGGGTTGAGGGAAGATGGAGGCGCATGATTTGAAATTAATCGTGTATTTGCAGGTGCCATAATGAGTGTGTGTAATTAATAAACATCTAAGTGGTTCGCAAAGTTGAATAGGTCATCATTGTCTATCAAGTACTCCCACACACATTATGTAACTGTGGCCTGGTGTAGAAGCTTCAGTGCAGAGTCGGCATCAACGCAGCCGTCCCATCTAGAGGTCATGACATGTTCCTGCACTTTGTCTTAGCGTTTCAAGTCCAGTACAAATTAAAAGTCTTTTTATTTCAGTCATCTACACTGACAGTTCAAAAGCGCTCAGCTTGAGCAAGCTTCAAGGTCAAAGGTCTGAGGACCAGATGCAGGATCACACTGTGCCACAGGTTGCAAGTAAAAACCTAAACAAAAGCAGCAAAGCGTTAGAAGAGTCTGCGTGCACACACACTGTGAGGGTATCAGAAAAGAGCGTTTCCGTTCATTCAGGCAAACACTGTGTGACAAACACTGAATGAAGGAATGGAGGCAGCGAGAAGAGAAAACAAGATGCTTTTCTTGTTGGGATAAAAATGTACGTTCCACCAATTAGTCTGAGACAGATGTGAACAATCAGTGAGACGAATCGGAGAAAATGTGCCCCGAGCTCTGTCTGTGTGTAACACACGCACGCACGCGCACGCACGCACGCACGCACGCACGCACGCACGCACGCACGCACGCACGCACACACACACACACACACACACACACACACACACACACACACACACACACCCACACACACACACACACACACACACACACACACACACACACACACACACACACACACACACACACACACACACACACACACACACACAGAGCCTCTCTTTCTTATGGCTTCTCATTGCTTCAAACACACAGTAATAGTAATTCATTGAAGGGCCACAAACACGTTGTTTTACTGTTCTGTTCTCATCAACAGAGAAATCAAACATGAACATATGTGCTGCGTCTTCCAAATCAACCTCTCAGTTTGGCTTCACTTCAACAAAGAGCGGATGAAAATTGAAGACAATGAAAATGTTTGCTTTGCCTTTCCAACTGGTAATTCCTCCAGAATATAGCAGCTATAAGAGAACGTAAAGGCAAAATTAACACTAGAAAAGAGACTTAAAAAATGAGAAACGTGTGAGAGACCTTTCCCCATTTTTTACAACCCTAATGTCATACATGATATAAATCTCCATTAGCCAGTTCTCTGCACGGATGACATGAAATCAAAGCGATCAAAAGCCTGGGTCAGATGAAAAGAAGTGCAGGTGAAAGACAGAAATAATACATGAAAATATTAAGACGGAGGGAGAAGAAGCTGGAGAGACAAAAATAAGGGAAGTCAGAGAGAATGAGGCTTCTCATCAGGAGCAGCGGTTCAGAACAACATCAGGTCTGTGACAGTTTGACTTCTGGAGTGAAAGACGGTGCTAACAAAGAGCTTTTCTTTGTTATTGGCCTTTAATGTTTGGAAAAACACTGACTTTTATCCTGCTTTTACAACAGTATCTGTCTTTGAGCCTTTGAGTGAACAGCGTTATCACAGTGTTGGAACAGCAGAAATGTTCTGAATCTCCCTCAGCCAAAAGCCTTTTATTACAGTTGCTTCCTATGGTGATGAACTGAGCAAACAAATCAAAATATCACATCACGTTATTTCATTTTGTTTAAAGAGAATTTAAGACAAGCTATTATGATCCGTGCGCAGAGACGATCAAAAAGTGCAACGATGAACAAAAAGACAAATGGCAAGAGATCAAAAGTTACCAACAACAAGACAGATGAGTAATTAACCCCTTAGGTTCGGTATGCAAAGTTATGCTGTGGTTTCTGCCTGGTACTGAGTGAGCGGTGCCCCAGGGTCCACACGGGTCCACAGGAAGCTTTACTGCTAAAGCCTGTCACTGCTTATGAGCAGCACCACATTAAATGTCTTCTTCCTCCTATTTACTTTTCTTTCCTTACTCCTGGTGAGCAGAGTTACAGCAGGACAACAGAAATGAATGCTTATTGTACAGTTGCATGTTGCAGAGCAAAAGTGCATCAAATATAAACTAAGGCTGACTGAGACTGAGACAGAGCGAGGAATCGACAAGGACATTTTATTTTATCCAGCATGAAAGCAGAGGGTGTAAGCTAGTTAGGGACCTTGATCCGTTTGTAACGTTTTCAAAGGCCTGGCTTTGAGACAACGTTGACTGACAGAGCAAATCACTGACAAGACGCCTGAGCCTTGTTCATCTCGCCTTTCATGCTCTTCTCTTCTTTCATGAGCGATTTATCCTGTGTTAACTCTGCTTTTCTGTCTGATGTCTATTTCAATATCTTTCTAGTTTTCACCTTTTTCAAACATAATATTTTCTACTTTTCTTTCACAGAGTTTTTTTTCCTACTTTTACCATGAGTTGTATATATTTTGTAATATTCATAAACACAACATTTATTCAGTCTCAAACAACTCAACTGGACGCTTTCCTGTATATACTCACAAAACATGCATTACCTGCTATAGTCATAATGACAATAACAGGGAAGTTCTGTTTTTTCATTGCCTCTAAGTCTTTGCTCATATTTAGTCTAGTTCATACATAAACATATCTTCACAAACGACGACTAGCTCTTAATTGTGCACTTCATTCATTAGGTGACAGCACCAAGCTGCGGTGAAGGACACCTGCTGTTAGCGTGATTCTAAAACAAAACATGATTGAGTAGCTTATAATTGAATATTTAAAGCCTAACACTAAATACCAGCAAATACAGCCAGATGTTTGGACCAACCACAGTTCTAGCTGTCTGTTGGGACACTGGTAACAGGATGGCATTTGTGAGCAGCCTTTGATTTGAGAATAAAAGCATTATAATTATTTTATCTGTTCTCAGTTTTGTCTTTCTCCTCAGGGGACCAGATCTTTTAGTAGATAGTCCAGTTTTTAGGCTTGACAACAGCATCAGCATAATTTCTGATGGCTGAGAGGTTCTTCTGTTGTTTTAGATGTAGTAGAAGAATAATAAAATAAAGTCAATCTCTGCCCAATCAGTGGATGTAAAACTAAAGAAATGAAGTCAATAATTCCTCATTGTTTCAGGGTCCTGGCTGCGTTGGAGCCTTCAGTACTTACTAGTGTTCCTCCAAACATTTTGGTGCACATTGTGGTGTTTCTCACACACAGTAAGTTCAGCTTTGATGTGTGACAGTCTCGTGTGCCAGCACTCCCAAAACGACACTATTCAACACATTACGTTAGACACTTTGTCTGAACATTCATTTCCTGCTGTTTTGCAATGTTTTTAAAAAATTGGAAGAGAGCGAGCAGACAAGGAGAGATTAGTAAGCATCTATAGTTTTCTATCTCACTATTTTCTCATTAAGAACACATAGGTACAGCCCTCAGGCTCCACACAAACACATTCAGATAGAAGCTTAAACAAACAAACCACAAGGACCTAGACACACAGACAATAACACTCAGATATTTTGTCGCTTTGTGTATTTTCAGCTATTAAAAGAATGCGATGCCAGTAGTCAGAAATCCAGTGAAGGAGAACAGGAGGAAAAAAAGCAGAGATCTATTCCTGTGTTGCCTCAGTGGGAGCACCCAAAGTAGAAACTCATTAACTACCGCCTCTCCAAGAACAATATTACAAGTGGCGTGACTAAACAGGCAAACAATTTAAATTGTTAATGCCCAGAAATCAGGCAGAGGCAGGGTGAAGGAGAGGAGGGTGAACACACAGCGAGAAGGATGGAAGCAAACAAAAGCACATGCTTGGTGTAATACTGTTAAGGCTAATCAAGAGAAAGGGATCAAGAATGAAGCCTGTTGATTATTGTAATTCTAATTAGTGGACAAGGCAAACATCACTGACAAGTAAAATTATTCATGGAATAATCTTTTCTAGTCTACGAGTTATAATTGCAGATTTCACACACACCTCTTATCCTCAGAATGAGGCAGCAGCTCCCAGTTACAAGGAGAAGATCCCGTGGCCCTGGCTGATAAATATCTACTTCTGTGTTGTGTATTCTTCTAATTTCCTAAACTAAAGTGATGCAAGAACTAGAGTCATACATACAACAGAACAAATCAAATACACAAACAATATCTTGCATGTATGCACCAGCCAAAGTGTGACCAAAGCTTTAAGCAGGGACATGGGTGAGGAGAGGTGGAGTAGAGGGATCCAATCATTGCTGGATTGATTTTCCAGAAAACCGAGAGAAACAATTACAGGCCTGAGAGCAAAGTGCGGAGTCTGGTGTTAAAAGATGTTTAGAGAAACAGGGATGTGCTATTGATCCAGGCTCATTCCCACACATTGGTAAACACTTTGCATTAAAAGGTGCTAAATTGCTCTTGCCTGCACTGGAGAGTTGCCTTGTGGATAAATGATAATAGACATAACAATGCTGGGAGGCGGCTGGAACACACTGCTGATGGGACAATCCCGAAGCAGAGCACTTTAGCATCGGTGTGAAGAAGGGGATGAAAAATGGATGAAGAGATGAGCACAGAAGAAACACAATTAAACATCGGCCGAGCCTGAAAGCAAACATTTACAAATGCTTGTTGTGGAGACGTGTTCGCTGTCTGGCTGCCAGCGAGTATTATCCCACCCTCCGATGATGATTATGAGGCTGCATTGCCGCAGAACAACAAAGACAAGCCCTCTACTAATTCTACTTTTAACAATAATTGCTGATGCACCACAGTGCAGTGGTATTTTTAGACACAATTGGCTGATTCTAGGATCAGACCTTTAGGAAGCTCGGCCCAAAGAAGAGTGAGACTTGAGAACCTGCATTGCCAGAAGGTTCAACACCAGCTAAACAGCTCATTTTGTTTGCTATATATTTAATATCTTTCGTTTTAAAATAAAAGAGTAGTTAATGGGTTATCAGGTACCACAATGACCCTGTCCACTGAAGCCATGCGTACAAATGTCCAAAATAAGAAGAACAAACTGCTCTTTGAAAGCATCCACAAATCCTCATAAACCAAAGAAAAACAACCTGGAATAAGTCACCAGCAAACCGTGTATGAATGACGCTGAGTCATACAAACGATCAGTAAAAGAAAAACACCAGCAGTAACAGAGCAACAGAGACGCGCAGCGGTGACGTCATCTTTGTGTGGAGCACCTGACTCACCTGGTTCTTCCTCTGCATCTTCCTCCTCCTCTCCCTGTTTGTGACGTCACCCAGAAGACAAACCTAACAACGAAACAACGGATTTAGACTCGTTTAAGGTCCATATTAGCGCCTCACTAATTGTAGCTTCCTGTCTCAGGTTAAGCCGAAAATCATACTGTTTACCTATTCATGAAAAAAGCATTTTCAATCAAAACAGACCAATCTGACGTTCATACAGCATCGTAAGGTACAGCTGTGGCATATGTGGTTTTGTAGTGATAAAGTCATGGAAGTAGCGGTGGTTGCTAACGTGCTCATGTCGCTCATTATTTAGCCAAGTTCAGACCAGCTCGCTAACATGAGCCGCTATGCTAGCAAGGCACGTCTTCTAACGCTCAGGAAACTACAACAAGACACTTACTGACGTATAATATTATGTGGAGTCGTATTAGTTTGACCCGTGGTTCATTCGTCGTATTAGGACAGGTTTAATCCACCGTAACCGCGTTGCTTCGGGCTCCGGCAGCGTGTCCGCTTCGCTGGTGGCTCGTGCAGGCTGCCCGCGGCCTGCTACAGCTGCTGGCTCCCCCTGGTGGCCGGGTGAGGAGCAGCAGGAGGAAACTGCTGGCTCCCCCTGGTGGCCGGGGTGAGGAGCAGCAGGAGGAAACTGCTGGCTCCCCCTGGTGGCCGGGGTGAGGAGCAGCAGGAGGAAACTGCTGGCTCCCCCTGGTGGCCGGGGTGAGGAGCAGCAGGAGGAAACTGCTGGCTCCCCCTGGTGGCCGGGGTGAGGAGCAGCAGGAGGAAACTGCTGAGCTCTGTAGGAAATCAGTTCAAACTGCTCCAAACTTCAGATGTTTGTCTCCAACAGAAACATATGCCAGGATTAGAAGATTATTATTATGTTCAAAGTGTGCTAAGACTAATGTAATTAGATAAAACTGTCAAAAATCACCAGTGAGAAAAAAAAAATCTATAAATTTTTGCATGCTTCAGGAGAGTCTGCATCTCTCCTCCTCAGCCTCCACTGGCTCCAACCTCCAGCCTTTGCATCTTTCCTTGGCAGCCTGCAGCATCTAACAACACGCTTCCAGTCCAACGTGTGGTCCAGCTGCACACCTAGATACTTATGGCTTGGCACCACTTTAGTGTTGATGCTGACTGGATAAGCAGCAGGTGTAAACCTCCAAAAATCCACCAGCTTCAGCGGGAGGCGGTTGTGTTGACTCTAATGTGCTGAATGATGTTATCAGGCCTTTTTCTGTCTATTACTGATACGTCCCACACTCACAGTGTCATCAAAATACTTCTGGATGTACAAATGCACTTGAAGTGTGCTGTGGATGGCGTCAGACTAAACTGTGGCCTGTCAGTCAGGCACTGAGTCCTTTGAGTTCATCTCTGCACACACACTGGCTCCGACAGTGGGTCCCTGCAGCACCGCTGGTCTGTGCAACAGGTTGCAGCTCAACAATAAATTGTTGAATCTCTGGAAAAGCTGTGAAAGTGGAGAAAGGTCATTATCCTGGTCAAGAAGCGAGAGTTTGGAAGATGCAGGACAAATGGATGAATGATGAGAAGAGGAGTGTGGTTTAGGAATAGTTTGAGCCTGTAAAAAGTGTTTTGAAACCTTCTGACACCGTTTAGCGTGTTTCCATTACAAGCTGTGAATCCAGGCAGACAAACTTTTCAAAGCTTTCGTGCCCACGGGCGGCGAAAATTTGATAACTCAGTGGAGCACGAGTTTAATGTGCTCGTACTGATCTTTGTATTTTGCTCAGTCAGTGAATATCTTTTTTTGAAATAAATCTCTTTTTGCTGCCATCAGAAGCAGTGAATATTAAAAAAAACAATTTAATCTCCAGTGGGTTTTGGAAATAAAGGCTAATCAGCGGCTGGTTTTGTGAAGGACGTGACTCCTGGATGTGTCCGCGTTGATTTACTTTTGCCTTTCCTCTGTTTTTACGTCTTTCCTCTCGTCACCTCACCTTGTAGCTGTCACTGTCACCTTCACTTGTCTGTATACGTGTGTGTGTGTGTGTGTGTGTGTGTGTGTGTGTGTGTGTGTGCGTGTCTGTGTGTGTGCGTGCGTGCGTGTCTGTGTGTGTGTGTGTGTGTCTGTGTGTGCGTGCGTGCGTGCATGTCTGTGTGTGTGTGTGTGTGTGCGTGCGTGCGTGCGTGCGTGCGTGTGTGTGTGCGCACGCGTGCGTGCGTGCGTGCGTGCGTGCGTGCGTGTCTGTGTGTGTGTGTGTGTGTGCGTGTCTGTGTGTGTGTGTGTGCGTGCGTGCGTGCGTGCGTGCGTGCGTGCGTGCGTGCGTGCGTGCGTGCGTGCGTGTGTGTGTGTGTGTGTGTGTGTGTGTGATCCTGTCACTCTGCCTGCTTCAGATCTTCAGTGTCGGTAACGCTGACTCTCGCCGTCATTGAGAGAAAGATAAAAACCCACAAACGAAGCGATGCTGAATCACAGCACTGAATAAGAGGCAGAACGCAGGCAATCGGAGGAGAGAGGCCTTCAACAAGTCCTAATTAACCTCTGTGTCATCTCTGACCCCAGCTCCAGTCTCATTTCCTCCTCTGTTCTAGAGCTACATATTTTTACCCTCTTTAAAAACGCTCCAACGCTGCAGCGCCGCTTTGAAGGAATCACGAGCATGTCGTTTTATCGAGGTGAATAGAGGTTTTCTTCCAAACCTGCTCTGCTCTGAAATTCAGAATTCTTTTTTTTGACCATGAATTGAACTGGTTGAATCTCAGAGCTATTAAATACAGTAGGTGATGAAGGTGATGACGTTTAGAAATAAGTCACTGCTCTGCTTTCACAAGTGTTTTGCAGATACAGATGAGTTGTTTAAAAGCCTTTGAATGCACTCAGTAGCTGAACGTCTAAAAGCTTTAAACGCTAAACCTAAGCTACAAAGTTGAACCTGACAGTCAGTCGGAGCCTTTTCTGTGTGTTTTAGTGACAGGTGTTAAACTAATTGAACAAAAGAAACAACCTTTCACGTCAGTTCATTTGATACATTTATTCAAGCAGTGTTTCTCTTAATGACACAAAGAGAGCTTTTTAAAAGGCTCACTTAGCTCCCTCCCATTTCCCCCAGTCAACTTTTCCATTAAAGAAACAAGCGTGCCATGCCTGCAAATGGAGGAACGCTCTAAAAACATCATTTATTCCCAACAGTCATCATTTAAGTTCAACGTCTGGCTGCGGATCCATCTCGTTTTAAATGCGTTATGCAAATGACACAAACTCATCTGCGACTGTCTGGGTTGAAGGGGAGCGACTGGCCGTCTGTGCCAGGAGACGTCTGAGGGCGAGTTTATGTGCGTTTAGACACAAAGTACTGTGGAAAATAAACTCTGATTGTTTGTGATGAGAGTCTGTTTTCCAGAGCTCAGTCCCACTTTCATCTAAATAGCAGTGAGGCAACAAGCTGCCACTGAGTGCTAACGCGCGCATGCTTAGCTGGGTGTTCATCTGTACATTTAGGGTTAGCATTAGCATGCTAATACTGTAAACAGCCAAAGCCCAGCACAGTCTGGCTGGTGATGAGCTCTACAGCTGAAGTGCACCTACTTCCTGTGTTTCTGTTTCTGTTCCCATGGCGACACATCTGGCCAGTTGTGTGTGGTTTGAAGTGATGCACAGTCCATTGATGCTTAGATCCTAATCAGGAGAGGGGGAATCGGTTCTGGAATCCTCGCTCTGGTCTTTAGGCCTTTAATAAAAAACAACAGCGACAAACACCTCACCTGAGTTGTGTTGACTCTCCCAGCTGTAATAATCGCTCCTCACAGATCAGTGTGAGACAGATCCTTCGGTTAAAAACCCAACGCAGTCACGTGTTCAGTCTTGTCTCACTTATTACATCTGCAGGTCACTGCGCACAAAGCTGAGGGTCACACACAGTCAGTGTAAATAAAGGAGGTTGTAAGAAATACAACTCAGTGAAAGCTGTGAAAGGATGTTTTCTGCGCTCAGACTCCAACAACAGACAACTGTGACCTGAGGCCGCACAACAGCAAGTGCTGTGATGTGGTTCACATCTGGGCAGATGTGATGTTATCAGAGAAAACAGACCTGAACGCCGCCCATCCCTCGCCTGTGAGTGGAGATCACCTCATCGTCTTCACGATTGGACAAGAGACGGAATGTTCTCAGGAAATACCTGCACATGTGAAACGACAATGCTCGAAACCGTCCTGTGAAAAAGGAGAGGAGAGACTGGCACCGACACACGGATGAAACACACAGAGGTGAAGCTCACACTGGAAATGTGCATATTATGGGAAGGAACCTATACGGCATTAGTGGTAAACATTAAAACGTCCCCTGGGACAGACTGTGTTATTACTGGAACCATCACTGAACTGGTCCTGAACTGACCTCCACTTTGTTCTGTTAAGTTCAGCCTCATTTCACTTAGTGAGAGTTTAGACGCTAACTGAATCACCACATGTCACCTGGACTTATTTACAATGTGATTCTGGGACGGATCAAATGTCAGTGCATCAGAATCATTCATTCGGGCTCATAGACGCTGCTTTTTGTTTGCGTGGCAGCAGCAGCAGTGTTTCACAGCCACTTCAAATATCCATCACCTCTGCTGCAGGCAGCGCTTCCATTCAGCCCACTGCTCCGCACTTATTCAAACTGACACCGTCCATACGAGTGACTGATTGAGGGTGTCCTTCATATTTTTACCTTGTCGCTTTGTGATGAGGAAAGCCTGTAAATGCTGTCTCATTACAGGAGCCTGTAATCAATCTGACGGAGGAGAACACGGCGAGAGCTGTCGCAGACCAAGAAATCTGGGAATCAATAGGACGGAAACCAGCTGGGAAGCTGCTTTAGTCTGCTTGTATTTATCTTGGAAAAGTTCAAGAAATCAATTTGCATATGCTCTCATTCATGTGTCTTCCATAATTTTTAAAAATTGGAGGCTGATCCACTGTCGCTTCACAAGAGCTTCCTGTGGCTGTGCTGCAGAGCAGGAGCCGGACCAGACAGAGAATCCTGCTGCAAACAGGAAGCGGCGGAAGCTGTCTGACCCAACACGTCCCAAGCTTTACAGGAGCACAGCATTGTCATTGAGCTGTTCCTCCTGACGTCTGTGTCCTCAGCCAAGAGTGACGAGCTGCGAGAGTTTTCTGATGGA
>NC_040885.2:19249153-19294153 GCF_900634795.4 Betta splendens
TTCTGTCAGACAGTCGCGTCTACATGACGACTCATCCAATCAGACGAGTCGGTGACAGCTCCCACCAAACAGGGCAGCAGTTGTGTGTGTGGGGTGTGTTTGTGTCAGGTTGCGTAGCTGACAGTGCAGTGGCTGGTGTCCACAGGTAGCGCGTATAATAAAGTGGGTCACGGCTCAGGTCTATATCAGGTATTTTCTCATATGACAGCAGTCCTGGCATGTTTTAATGAGCCCGGCTCCACAGAGACTCTAAATCTGGATCCTGCTCTGGAACTCCTCCACTGATGATCCTCAGGCTGTGTTTTTGAGGGGGCACTGGTTTAAGTTCTTAGTTTCCACACGTGCTTGTGACTGGGCTCATTACTGCTCTGCTGGTGTTTATCACCTGTCAATCAAAGCGTGTGGGCGACTTCCAGCCACAGATTTCTCCTTCTCATCACTGGCTTCATTTGCTGAAATGCTGCTCTTTGCATGTTCATCGACATTAATAAATAGTGACTGAGCTCCTAAACGTCTGCACCTGTTTTCATTATATGATGCATTTGATGAATCTACTTACGGTGCCGGTGTCCAGAGTGGATTCATCAGCTGATGCTCTCAGCCTTCTTCACTGAGTGAAGGCAGCTTCGTCTCCTCTTGCTCTCGTTCTGACCTCTCAGCTACATGTAATGGGATCCTTGTCGTCAGAGCCTCTTCCTCCTTTTACTCTCTTGCTTTCTTGTCACCTATTATTGCTGTGAGCTCAGTGTGAGGGCTGGTGTGTGCGCTTTATTTAACTGTTGTCGAGCAGGCTGACATCCGTCACCCTGTGGCATAACAACTGATCGTAATCACTGGTGGGAGAAGAAAGGACTCTGGGACTTTTTATTCTTGAAATACTGAAATAATTGGTGTAAATGAAAAGGCCAGAGACAGGATGATTGCAGCAAAAGCCACATAGTGTAGAGTAAATGGGGAGATATTATAAATTAACAAAAACGGGTGGAACCACTAACAAAACCAAGAAAAAACAAGAGGAACACAAAGACAACACAAACAGAGACGTGAGAAGAGAAAGGTCCGAGCAGTGAGTGAGCTGTCGTCAGCAGCATCAGGACGCAGAACTCGCTCAGTACCTGCAGCTCTGCGCTGGTGGAGGAGGACGAGTTCAAAACCAGGCTCGCTCCGTTTACAGCATCATGGCGGTGGTTTTGACGAGGCCTGTTTGCGTCTTCACGTCCTGCGTCACATGATCTGACTCCTCGCGCTTCTTCCTCCTTCACACAATGCTCTTCCTCACTGGTCCCTCGGTCCAGCTCCTGTTTTTCCCACTGGCCGGACTGGGAACCGTGCAGCAGCTCTCTGCTGAGGCCGGCGCAGCAATGCCGCCCCCTGTTGGCCACAAGGACAACAGCACCTGGTGTGTGACGAGCGGAGAGGTTCAGTGTTACTGCTCAGTCACATCCTGCTGCACAGTCTCTGTGTTCCAGACATGTTCCTTCTGTCTGATTTCTGTATAAACTCCATCCTGTCTTTAGTTTGTGACCTTTAGACTCTGAGCTCATTCAGTTTAACTGTGATGCTGTTCTGATGCTGGATGTGAACTAATGCAGCCACGCAGACGGATGAGACGAGCTGAAAGCTGTGAGCAAAGAGCTTCGCAGCGTCATCTTGGTGAGTCTCTCTGCTTTTATTTTGAAGGAAACTGCAAAAGCAACAAACGGAGACACGTTCGTTCTGAAGGTGGTTTTTGCTGATGAGCAGAGACGGCGCCAGAGGCTGGAATCCAACATCAAACCCAGCGTCGAGGTGACAGCATGAGCAGTTTGATTCCTCCGTTAGCTCCATCCCACATTCCTTTAAAGCCTGACCTCCTCCAGCTCCTCTCCTCACTTTGCTTCCATTGTTGCAAAGCGCTTACACATCACTTCCAACTGGGTCAGGTATGAAAGGAGGGAAGTGTGTCGGTTTCAGCAGATTGTTGCTGCGGTGTCACGTCGACATGTTCCCGTCAGACGCCGTCTCTGAATGTGACACAACAGCAGCTGATGTTTCCCATCACAACTTAAACAGGACTGAGGGAGAGAGGTTTCCACCAGACGTCGAGTGAGACGTGAAATGTCCACGTACGAATGTACGAACAGCTTCATCTGCAGCAACGTGGACGTCGACGGACGAAACGGAGAAACAAAGAGAATGGAACAAAGCAGAACACAGGTTTAATGAAATTCACTGAAAAGTGGGATTAAACCGAGAAACACAAGAAACATGAGCAGAAGAAAAGAGCGCTCATCCAAAAGCAGAGGTGGGATGCATCAAATATTAAACATGCTTTTTAATGTTTAATGCTGCAAATGAAAGATGCTCCACACACACCCTGCTGCTCCAGTCCAATCGTTCTAATGGTTCAGCATTTTCAAGGTTACAGACCTAATTCATCTTCCGGAGCTGGACCAGCACAGCTCTGCCTTCAGCTGCATATGTGAGTATCACCCTGCAACACAGAGGCCGAGCCGATCCAACGCATCGTCCTCAGTCAGAGGCCGGATGGTACCTGAGGAGGCAGCGAAGAGCCCGGATGGAGCCCAGGCCGGCCTCAAACAGAGGCCAGACAGAGAGGGAGCCCAGACGTAGGCTGAACGTAGACGGAGCCTGGACGGAGATGGAGCCTGGACAGAGACAGAGACAGAGCCTGGACGGAGCCTGGACAGAGACGTAGGCTGAACGTAAATGGAGCCTGGACGGAGATGGAGCCTCACGTCCTTCCCGTTCCCTGGTGTCCTCCCGTCCACCTGCCTCCTCTCCTCCTTCCTCGCTGTTTATTCCCATTTCCCTTCACAGCAGGCAGACGCCCAGCGCCGCCGCGTCCGCTCCCGTCTCCTTTAGTGCAGTCTTGTCTGAGTGTGTGTCCAAGCACATGCTCCTCGTCCTCTGACCGCTCAGCCAGTCGTGTGTGAAGGCAGTGTTTGCTGGGCGTTGGTCAGGGATCGGCGCTAAAGGAAGCTGTAATGAGGCCTCGTAATAAACAGGTAACAGCATCTCGAGCAGCCAATGCTCCTTTTTTCACATTTTAATTGCGACACCCTGCTCTGCAGAACCGCTCATTTTCTTTACAAAAAGCCAGCGTCTCCCACAGCGGCGGAGACGAAAGCAAAAACAGGCTTCCGGCGCGCGCTTCGTTTCATGTTGTAATGAACTGATGAAAAGACATATTTAGAGCCCAACAACGAGGAGACATGTTGCCTCCCAGGAGGAGAATCTCCTCGGCATGAAATTGTTAAATGTGCTCTAAATAAGGTGGCGATGAAACGTAAAATGACTGGCTGCTGGGGGGGGATTCTGGAGGAGGAGATAAGTAGAATTGGTTCAGGACGAAGGAAGAGGAGGCGAGTAAAGAGGGAGAGATGTGTAAAAAGTAGGAAAGGAAAGGAGGAAGGAAGGAGGTAAGAAGGAAACAGGAAGAGACGACATGGTGAAAAAACAGGAGGAAGAAGAGTGAAGCCTGGAGAGAGATGCGATCAGACAGGAGAGGAGGAATGAACGGAGCAGCAGAGGAGTTCACGCAGGATTGGACGAGAGAAGAGATGTGATTTGGGGAGGAGAGAATCTGGCGCAGGAGAAGGTGAAGTGGAGAGAAGAGTGTGGAGCAAACACAAAGGATTTGGACGCGGAGTCAGAGGCCTCAAATCCCCAGAAGAAAACAGCCGAGCTGCAGCAGGCGAGATAGAGGCACGGCTGGATTCACACCCGCTGCCTCATTTTCTGCACCGCCTGCAGCGCCCGCTAACAGCATTAGCCGGCATCGCTTCCAGAAGCACGCGCCGCGCGGCCGCTGATCCCACGTCCAGAGGCTTGTAATTAGGAGAGTAAAAACGGGAGCCGGAACCAGAACCAGAACCGGAAAAGGCCAAATCGCCTGACGTGGAGAAGGTGCACAATGTTTCCACTGCTGTGAGGAGAACAGTCACACAGATCTGGAAGGAGTGTCAGCACGAGTCTGAGTCTGAGTCTGAGTCTGAGTCTGAGCTCGAGTCCGAGTCCGAGTCCGAGTCAGAGTCTAATTGTTCTGCAGTCGTGACTGACGCGCAGAGGAAGAAAACACCAATAAACCGCCCCGTGTGAGTCAGTGACTGAGTCAGTGAGTGAGTCAGTGAATCAGTGACCAGTGAGTCAGTCAGTGAGTGAGTGAGTCAGTAAGTGAGTCAGTGAGTGAGTCAGTGAGTGAGTCAGTGAGTCAGTCACTGAGTGAGTGAGTCAGTGAGTCAGTCACTGAGTGAGTGAGTCAGTAAGTCAGTGAGTCAGTGAATCAGTGAGTGAAGCCACTCACTTACTCAACTCTGTACAACGCTGTAGCAGTAGCAGCAAAGCGACGCTGTGAATGGACCGTTCACTGTGTGATTCTCTGAAGAACTGGTGTGATGTAATGTGCTGCTGTAGCTGCAAAACATAAAGGCGACACAACTGTGTTTCAATAATCACTGAAGCGATGAACAAATACGATTCCACTTTTTTTAGTTCCATTTGAGCAGGCTACACTTTTAGCCAAACGAGGCGTTCAGGGCCCATCTCTCAAACGCCCTGTAACGGATCTGTGATCTGCTTCTGGTAGTTTGCATTTTGGGACTCAAACACAGACGACGACTGTCACATGATCTGGTGAGAAGCAGCACTCTCTGCTGCAGGGAGTCATTTCAGCCGCTCAGCGTCTCTCTGAACCCACATTTAGAAAGGGGGTGACTTTGGCCTGACTTCACCAGATGTTTGGTCCAACTGACTTCATCAAAAGGTCCAGACGTTGAATTTCAGTTCTTCTCTTCAAGAAGTGAACAAAACTCTGACTAGTTTCTCAGCAGAGCAGAGCAGATGTTCTTCTGTTAGCAGAGACCTCACAGCCACGAGGCCTGAGCTTCTGTTTGGCTCCCACCGATGTGCAAACACACAACGCTGACAAACTGCAGCTCAGAGACACGGAGGTGGAGCGTGGGCGTCTGCCCGCGCTCCGTCACTGAGCTCATGTAGATGAAGGCGGCCTGTGGGGGAATGTAGCGCCTCAGGCCCGAGTCCCATTCTGATCCCTGCAGACACACACACACACACACACACACACACACACACACACACACACACACACACACACACACACACACACACACACACACACACACACACACACACACACACACAGACCTCATGCCAAGTGTCTGATTTATGTACGGAGCCAGATGACACACGTGAGTCTGCAGCACCAGGCCCTGGCACCATTATCCATACATCTTAGTGTGCCAGTACCCATCATGCTTTGCTACAATCTCCCCTGGGAGTGAAAAACCAATTATGAAGTGCACAAGGAGCTTCACATACAGAATGAATCAAAGACAACAGAAACAGAGAGCAGACGATGCGCGAGGCACCGACACGAGCCCAGGTCCAGAGGTCGAGCCCGGTTCTGATGGGCCGGTTCTGATGGACCAGTTTGGTCCCTGATGCAGTTCAGCAGGTTCCTCTCGTGTGAGGTCATTGTGAGGGTTTAGGGAAATAACAGGGTGTGAGCTGCAGGAGAGGCTGCCTTCATTAACCTGTTAACGGGCTGTTCTCTGAACCAGGAACCAGAACCGGTCAGAACACCCACATGTTAAGACATGATCCGTCCAGAACTGCTGGACCCACGTGCTTCTGTGTCTATGCTCAGCAAAGGTTCGTATTGATTCCGTCTGACGTCACCTTGACTCATTATTTGAACAGGTTTTGGTTCGATCCACTGCCATTGACAAAGTATCGATGCCTCGCTCTAATTACAATGACTCTAACTCTGAGCAACTCTGTCACCACTAATGTGTCCACAAGCTTCATGCAGGGTTGCGTAAACGCCGAAACGTCATTTAATTAGTGGGTGGTTCAGTGGAAGCCAGGCAGGAGCAGCAGGGGGCGACGGGGACAGCGAGAGGACGTTTAATTACGCGCTCATATCCCTCTGATGCTTCTGCTGGTTCCTCTCCAGCTCAGAAGCTGCGGCAGCGCTGATGTCGGCAGCAGCGTCGCTCTCTCAGGGCCGAGCTTTATGTTGTGCAGAAACACACAGACGGGACGTTACAAACATTACACAATATTCAGAAAAGCGATGAAGCCAAAACAAGGAGCGAAGATCAAAGTGTTTGAAGTTCACAGTTCTGACTGACACCACATGAGTTTCCACTGTGACGGCTCCACTTGCACGACGCTCACCTTCCACACGGACGCGGAGCAGAAGCTCCTAGTGAATGCTTTTAGCCGCCGCGTGTTCTCGGGTCCTGGTCTGTTTCACAGGACGCCGACGTTCATTTTGATGAGACGACTTTCATCTGAAGCGTCTGTTGTTTCACAGATGTTAGAACCAGACGCGGTCAAGCAGAACTTTCTGTCTGGGTTCTACTGATTCACAGACACACGGCAGCAGTCGGTGCAGTGACCTTTGACCTCCAGGCTTGTGTGCGAATCGTCAGGGGAAGCGGCCTTCGCTGTGTCTGCAGGCGGACGAAGGTCCAAAACGTGGAGCACGAAAACAAGTCCAAACGTTGCAGCTTCATGACATCGATTCCTTTATTCTCGTCTCTGAAGCCTCTCAGACAAACGGTCAAAGCGTGTGTGTCCTTTTCTTTCTGAGCTAATTAAAGTGTTGGTTCGTCCTCTTCTGTCTGCAGCTCCATGGGAGACGTCTGTGTTAAATAATGGACGAGGCGGTGAAGTGTGTGTGTGTGTGTGTGTGTGTCTCTGTGTGTGCGTGTGTGTGTCTCCGTGTGTGTGTGTGTCTCTGTGTGTGCGTGTGTGTGTCTCCGTGTGTGTGTGTGTCTCCGTGTGTGTGTGTGTGTGTGTGTCGGGGGAAGCCCTCAGCTGCGCTAATGATTCATTGTCATCCAGTCGGTTGCCTGAAGGACCCCTTCACCGGAGCCTCATCATTCTATCCGGCGTCTCATTGGGAACTGTGGGGCCTTCAGTCATCCAGCCCTGAGTAAAGGGCTGCACATGCGCACACACACACACACACACACACACACACAAACACACACACACACACACACGATAACATCTCCCGGTTCCACATCCCCAGAGCAGGCGAACGCGAACGCTTCATTAGGACCATCATTAAATGTGGATGAACTCATTCCACAGATCAAAACAGAGACAGAGGAGCAGAGGCCATAAAAAATCAGTCATTTACATCAGCTGATGTCGTCCTACACGTCTCTGGTTTGGACTCCATCACCCCCAAAACATTTCTCTGAGTCAATGTTTGAGAGGAAGCAGCAGCTGCTTTAGAATATTTGCTTTCATTTTCCGCATCGTGACTCTGACTCTAATACAGTTTCTCACACACGCGCGCACACACACACACACACACACACACACACACACACACACACACACACACACACACACACACACACACACACACACACACACACACACACACACACACACACACACACACACACAGGCCTTCAAAGATGTGAGGACCTGACCAAATGTCCTCACTTTGTGTAAATGTCCTCACTTACGTAGAAAATGAAGCCTTTTGCGCCTCGCGTCGATGCAGGTCCACGCCTCGGCTCCATCCTAACGCGTGGTTCACGCTGTCCCGTGTTCCTCCGTTATCTCATTCATGACTCGTCCGTGTGAAAAGCTGCAGTTTAGACCACGAACGTCCCTGAAACCCTTTATCAGTGAGTTTGTGCTTTAACTGACGTTAACCGACTCACCGGCAGCTGTTTGTCGTCATCTCTTGGTCTCGGCCCACTTTCGTCCAGTTTCCATCCTTCCTCTTCTCCTTCTCTGCTTCCAGGCCATTAATCGTCCTCTTCGCTCAGCTGTCGTCTGCTCCTCATCCTGCTGCTTTCACTCCCGCATGCTTTGATTTGTTTGGCTGTTCTTTGCTCACTTTCTCTTTCTGCTCTTTCGTGTCTTGAACTTACTGACTTTTACTTACTCATTTTTTTATTTTAATTTCTCTGTTACTTTTAGGTTTCGCTGTCTTACCTGCTCTTTAAATGAAGTTGACTCCATGTTGTTTCTCTCTCCTCCTCCTCCTCTCTGACCTCAGTCAGATGGATCTGGAGCCAGCTGGCTCATCAGCACTAATGAATATCCTTTACACCTTATTAGCCACGACTGGCCCTCGCATGGTGCCTTTACACGACGGTGTCAGGCTGAGTCTCAGGCCGCCTGGAACATCATGGATATCTGTGTGAAAACCAGAGGAGACTGAGGATGCAGCAGGTCTCTGATCAGATTTAAACTTATAATCTTATTTTTGGTTCATTTCCAGCGTTTTAAATTCACACATCGAAGACAAGGAGCCCACGTCCAAGCGTCAGTCCTGATCATGTGACCAGAGTTTCACTACTGTAACTATGAAGGTCAAGCCTTCAACTAGCGCATATAACTTAATGTAGGTCACAGGTCACCTGAGCAGTACCGGGTCAGACTTATTCCAATTCAGAACTGCCCTGAATCCTTCGTCCTGCAATCTAACATGGACATTTTCTATTCATGAGAGACAGACTGACATTTACTGGACGCAGCAGCCACTGACGCTGCCCCTGTTAAAGCGGGCTGTATAACATGGATAACATGAAAGGAAAGCGCCTCGTGTGGACAGGGGATTAGCTGGAGCTTTGATCTGTTCATTGTTGGGTAACGCATGGAAGCCCCCCACTGAGCCTGAACACAGACTCCAAACCAAACAGACAGATTAAAGAGAAGACATGTTAATGACAACATTTAAAAGTGAATGATATAAGAAGTAATAACTGAGGTTTTGTGAAGTGAACTCTGAATTTTCTCAGCTCCAGTCTCGGCTTCAGCAGTGAAGCAGTCACCTCCAGGGTGGGTCTGTGCTTCCATCACAGCAGAGCCTGCTTCTCCACCTGAACTAGCTGCAGTGGTACCAAGTCGGGGACCAGGAGTCATAATCATGGTTGTGATCTGTTCTCTGCTCGTTGGTCACAGGTCCAGGTTCTTCAGCTGCATTTTCCCCAACGTGCTCCTTTGTGTTTTTGAAATGAGGGCTCTGGGGTTTTTTCGTGGTGACTGGACTGATGTTTGGGCCCGGTACCACTGGGATGTGACCCAGTAACATGACATAAACAGCAAGCAGGACGTCTGGTTTGATCGATGCTGGAAGGACAACGGCACCGACACAAACAAGGCTCCAAAGGACAGAGCAGAGGGAGCTGAAGCTCCACATGTGCAGAATCCGATTTGGACTCAAGCAGCAACCGGTGGTCAGGACGTGAGTGAGTGAGTGAGTGAGTGAGTGAGTGAGTGAGTGAGTGAGTGAGTGAGTGAGTGAGTGTGTGTGTGTGTAAGGCCTTGGGGGCAGCAGACAATATGGAAAGAACCCAGCTCATTACTGCTGCACTGAGTGTTTTTGTCACATGGGAGGGAACATTTACTGGTGTTTATGTGATTAACGTGCATCTCTCTCCCAAATGACATGAACACAAACATAAATGTCTGCGTCAAAGACAATATTAATGTCTGTTAGATGCACAAAAGGGAAAACACTCGATGTGAGCAAACCTGACAGGCAGCAGCGCCATCAGCAGCGACTGAAGAAGCTACAAGCTACAGGCTACAGGCTACATGCTACATGCTACATGTTACATGCTACAGGCTACATGCTACAAAACTACAGGCTACAAGCTACATGTTACATGCCACAGGCTACAGGCTACAAGTCACAGGCTACAGGCTACATGCTACAGGCTACATGCTACAGGCTACATGCTACAAAACTACAGGCTACAAGCTACAGGCTACATGCTACCTGTTACATGCTACAGGCTACATGCCAAATGTTACATGCTACAGGCTACATGCTACAAAACTACAGGCTACAAGCTACAGGCTACATGCTACCTGTTACATGCTACAGGCTACATGCCAAATGTTACATGCTACAGGCTACATGCTACAAAACTACAGGCTACAAGCTACAGGCTACATGCTACCTGTTACATGCTACAGGCTACATGCCAAATGTTACATGCTACAGGCTACATGCTACAAAACTACAGGCTACATGCTACAGGCTACATGCTACAAAACTACAGGCTACAAGCTACAGGCTACAGGCTACATGCTACCTGTTACATGCTACAGGCTACATGCCAAATGTTACATGCTACAGGCTACATGCTACAAAACTACAGGCTACAAGCTACAGGCTACATGCTACCTGTTACATGCTACAGTACATGCACAGTCTTCAGCGGAGCCCTTCAGGCTTTTCCCATGATAAAAGCAGTGTGAATATTCTCATGATCGTCTCGCTGCAGTAGGACGAGGAGTAGTGACCCATCCTGCAAGATCATCGCCTCCTCTTCCGTGACTACAGAAACCAAGCAATCATCCGCGTAAAAACAGTGACGTAGTTTGTCATGCTGATGCCCATTCTCCTCGCCGCATCTTAACGCGTAGTTAAGGTGACGAAGTTGCTCCAAACAGATGTACTGTCATTCTGTCTTCCAATGGCTCTAGCTCTACTTCGTTGTTCGTCCCCTGTAGGAACCGCAACTTCTCCACGTCAGTTGTACCTTCGCTTGATAAAACATCGCTTCCACGTCAGCCATGATGATCACCGGTTCTCGCCTAAACCACGTAATTACTCGACCAATGAGCTGTCACGGTCTGGACTGAGCAACAACTGCTCGTCAGCGATGTTCCTCCACACCTTGCTCCGCAGTCGAACACAACTCTTAATCTTAGTAGGGTCATACACTCTGTACCAGACTTCACCCCCATCCCCTTCAGCTCCTTGTGTGACACAACTTCAGCATAGCTGGTTCAAAAATAAAATGGTGTTCGACCCTTAATTTAAGTTGTTTTTGGATGAAAATCATACTTGAACTGTTCATCTAGCATTTTGAGTGATATTCTGTTGACAGTTAGTTCTGATAGTCAGTTCTGATGGTTCGCTCTCCACCGTCTCGCAGAGGCCTCCTGTCAGTGGCCCATTCACAGTTCAGCCCAATTTATGTCCTGACGGCATACGGTCCTTCTCCCTCACGTCAGATAACTTCTAACGGCTCCAGAGCCTTAGGGACATTGATTCAATACTCGCCTGGATTTGTGCTAGTCGTACATGAAGGAGATATGACCATAGTTCTACTTCCTTTTCATTTGGAATGTTCCCCTTATGTACTGAAGTAGAAACCTGAGTATATGTAACTCGAAACATGACCCTTACACTTACAGGAACAGGCTACATGCTACAAGGCTACAAGCTACAGGCTACATGCTACAAGGCTACACCTCCTCAGGATTGTTTTACAGTGAACATTAACAATTCTATTAAAATTAAACCCACTAAATAATATACGTAAGTAATCTCTCACACACACACACACACACGCACACGCACGCTGAGGGACCCGTCTCCCTCTGCTCCCTCCTTTTATAGAGCGATTTTAAATTAACAGCTGGTGCCACTCCATAAAAAAATGAACCTGGAGGATTCATTTCAATTAAAACAGAAAAAAATGGCTTAATTCATTTAGAGGGAGATGAACTCTGGAAATGAGGCTGGCCTCGCCACCTGTGAGGCAACGCACACAGAAAAACAACTTCATCCCATAACAAAGTCATTTATTCTGAGAGAGCCATTCAAAAACATGAGATCTTTTCCAAAGATGAATTCATAATTTTAAGAGCCATGTTCAACTACCTTGTTTCTAATAATGGTGATATAAAATCAGGCGATCTGGTCTGAGGAGCATCAGGGTCAGTTTTATCCTCCTTCATGTTTCTGTGTGTCTGTCTGATGTTGCAGTTTGAAGCCAACCAACATGAGCAGCTCAGGCTCATCACCCTCAGGTTAAACTACATCCTCAGCATCTCTCAGCTCAGCGCTGCTGCAGGTTGTGGGAAGTGCTTGCTTCCTCTGTATTTTGGAATATTTACTTTGTTGGTTTCTCTGTGCAGTTGTTTGAAGAATCCAGCCTCCCACATCTGTTGCTATCCAGAATGCTGTGTGGTGCATATTAAAGGCCGATCATGACTATGGGTCATGGGTGTATTAGCCTGTGCATTCCCTCTCGTCTAATCTGCATAGGTGGGCGTCTGCTTTCAGCTGGAAGACTTTATATTGTTTGTGTTGCATCTCAGCATATATGTTTGCACACAGCAGGATAATCTACGGCCTCATGCGCTGCCGCGGCGCTAAGCTCTGCATCACTCTCACAATTAGCCTCCCACTTGGTGCCGTCTCCACTTCTGTCCAACTCTTGTGTGGAGCATTAATCTGCGTTGGACACCTACGCCGCCGATTATTAAAACGTCACATCACATTTGGCGTTTTCACCAGGACCGACAATGCTTTGAGGGGTTACAGACGGAACGACAGCTGCACATTTGACTGAAAGGAGGAGAATCAGCAAGGAAACAAACACGTAGAGTAACACAAAGACAGTCACGCGTTCACTGTCAGGCAGGCGCTGCTGTTCAACAAGGAGTAAAATGATGAAGTCAAGGCACACACACACCAGATGCCTGGAACCTTTCCTGGCCTTGTAACACCCTGGCAAGTTCCAGGCGTTTGTGTGGAAGCTGTTACGATTCATCCTTTTCACCCTGCGCCTCTGGCAGGACACCTGCCACAGGTCCATCTGGAGCCAACACAAACACACGCACACGCACGCACATACAGTACTGTACACACACATACAGTACTGTGCACACACATACAGTACTGTACACACACATACAGTACTGTGCACACACACACAGTACCACACAAACACACACACACACACACACACACACACACACACACACACACACACACACACACACACACACACACACACACACACACACACACACACACACACACACACACACACACACACACACACAGAGCTTAGGAGTTAAGGGACAAATGGAGGCTACATTTTTACAAAAACAAGCATTTACGTAGTTTTATTCTTTGATCTGCTATTTTAATTAGGTGCAGTAAAGTTTCAATAAACCAGCACGACGCAAAGCTTTCTCTGGTTAAAGTCAAACAGCGACGAAGACGCTCATCATTGGAACAACGTAACGTTCAACAGACATTATACACAACTGGTCCTGTTGAATTATCACATCGTTCCATAGGCGACTTGACTGAAACTGAAGAGAACTAAAACTGTTTTACGTTTGCAGTAAAATCCTGATAAAATGTGGAACAAACACACAAAGCATCACATGAAGGGACTGAGCACTGGTATTATTGTTTCCCTTTTGTCCAGACTTCATGCTGTGTTACTTCATGTCATTTTTTTCTGTGTTGCCCAAAATGACACAAACAGTCATTAAAATATGTGAAAATAACATTTAACCCAGCTTCCCTCTTGACTAATTGCACTGTAATAACTGTCGTTGGATGAGAGGCGCTCCCTGCTGAGACGCGTTTTAGACCTGGTGCAGCACGGCTGAGGTTCAAACCAGAACCGCTGCAGCAGAAGCAGGAGGCCTGCTGCTAATTGTGTGTTTATGCTCCACACAGAAACACAATGTGATGCAAATGTGTGTGCACGTAACAAACAGGGTGAGACTTGAGGATGAGAAACCAACAGGAAGGCAACGAGTCAGAAGGCTTCATGCAGCAGTAACTGAAGCAGTTTGCCTGGTGTCATGTTTATGAGCCTTAAGTCCTGCACAGGACACCATGAGCTCAGCCTCCGCCAGCCTCCGTCAGCCTCCATCAACCACCCTCAGCCTCCGTCAGCCTCCGTCAACCACCCTCAGCCTCCATCAGCCTCCGTCAACCACCCTCAGCCTCCATCAACCACCCTCAGCCTCCGTCAGCCTCCGTCAACCACCCTCAGCCTCCGTCAACCACCCTCAGCCTCCGTCAGCCTCTGTCAGCCTCCGTCAACCACCCTCAGCCTCCATCAGCCTCCGTCAACCACCCTCAGCCTCCGCCAGCCTCCGTCAGTTTCCATCAACCACCCTCAGCCTCCGTCAGCCTCCGTCAACCACCCTCAGCCTTAAAAATAAAAAAATAATAATAAATAGGATTAACACTTGATAATACAAGATCTTTGACAACTTTCAATAAGTTTGGAACAAACATGACATGAGACATGAGAAGTAAAACTGACTTTTTAAACCCCAAGGCCTGTTTTCTGGGATGCATGCAAAGTATATTCTGCAACCATAAGGGCTATTTGAATGCACGGAGGACATTTAGAGGACATGTAGAGGACATTTGTGAGATGTAACATGAGATGTAAAAATTAGTGTATGCATTGCTAGTGAAAACTTTAGAACTTGAAAAACAAAACATAAGAAAAAATTACAGCTTTGCCTGGAAAAAATGCACCTACTGTATAGACTGTAAATGTAGTGGGCTGCTATGCAAGGTCCCGGGAAGCTAGTGTGAAATGTCTTACTTAAGGACACTTAAGGGGACTTGGAGCCCCGGTGGGTTTGAAGCTGTGCCTTCTGCTTTCCAGGCCAAAGCTCTACCAATAGAGCTACCACACTACGAAGCTACCAATCTGATAATATCTCAGTAAATTGAGGCCTAAAGAAAAGTAAGGTAAGGTAAAGTAACTCCGAACCTTTGTTTTAACATCATCTCAACAAAGGGATAATTTATTTATTAGCAGGATTGAGCTCACTTGTGCCTTTCTGTCAATAAAACCCTTTAGAACTTGGAAGGGCAGCAATGTTTAGATTGATTGGTTTATTGTCCAGAAAGTAGTTTAAACAGAAAATCTTATTGTTGGGCGTAAAAATCACAGAGAGACACTGTTGAGTCAGATAGCCTCCCTGGATGGCATAACATTAGCTTCAGATTCTACTGTGAGGAACCTTGGTGTCATCTTTGACCAGGATCTCTCTTTTACATCATACATTAAACAAATCTCCAAACAAATCTTAAAGACCTCATAGTTCCTTATGCTCCCAGCAGAACGCTTCGTTCTCAGAGCGCTGGGCTACTTGTGGTTCCTAGAGTCTTTGAATCTAGAACAGGGGGCAGAGCTTTTAGCTCCAAGCTCCTCTCCTCTGGAACCAGCTCCCTCTTTGAGAAGCTGACACACTCTCCACCTTTAAGATCAGGCTTCAAACCTTCCTTTTTGATAAAGCTTATAGTTAGAGATGGACATAGACTGCTGGGGGACTTCATTCATACACTGAGCTCCTCTGTTTCCTTCTACCTCCTCTGTCCAATAACCTCCCATTATTGTTTTATGTTCAACTAACCTGAGAAGAGGACAAGCTGGAAGTTTGTGCTCTGTAGTGGGTCGATCGCTTGACGTCTTTAATCATCCAGCCATCACGTCACATATTCTCTTTTTAATGAAGAAGAGAGAAGAAGAGAGGTTCATGATGATCCATTGACTCGAGTCCAAAATATCTGAAGATGTTTAATAGGGTTTGTGGGTTCAAAGCGGAGTTGACTGGTGACAAACGCTGCAGAGTCAGAGTTCCATGTGATTCACGGCGTCTGACCCGAGTCCTGCGTTACTCACTCAGTCATAAACTGGTTTGGTTTCCCATCGTGATGTCTCACCTCCAGCTTCTCCTCCTCTCTACACTTCCCTCCTGCCGTCTGTACGGGTTCAGCGTCTTCTCGTGACTCCACCGCTGATTCCTCCACGTCCACGTTCACATCTCCAGCGTTCTCTTTGCCTTTAGCTCAGATTTCCACTCCATCTCCCATTTTCAATTTCCCTTTCTTCCCTCCTCTGCCTCGTCTTCCTCACCACCATATCGTGACTTATCCGCCCCTTTCGCTCCATTTCCTCTCTTCCATCCTCTTCCAATTTCAGCACCTCACTTCTGCCTCCCTCTTTTTCCTTTGCCACATTCCCGATTCTCTACAAATGAATAAGTAATCTGCTTCCAGTTTTCATCCACTGGCTTCTCTACTGAACCACACTTAAGAAGCCAGATGTAAACACACACACCTTCAGAAAACAAAGAATCTTCCTTCAGCACATTTTTTTGCACGAGTAATGAAGGAAGGGTTTTAGAAGGTTACTGCCCTGCAGATACAGACTTTAAATATAGAAAATAGACAATTAGAACAAGCAACCATCACAACTTTGTCATTACTTTAAGTAACAACACAGACACTGAGTGCTTCGCTCAGCAGAGTCACAGCAAAGCTGAGAGCAATGAACTGAGACTGTGACACAACTTACATGGACAAATAGACAAAGACAGATAGAAGTAAAAGAAGTAAAATCAAAGCCTGTATCAGTCCGTAGAATCAGGCCCAGGTCCGAAGCAGCTAAACTCACCAACAGGAAAGAGTCCATGCAGTCGCTAGCAGCAACCGCAGAGGTTCACACCTTCACACACTGATCTGAGCTCTGTACATGTTACATATACAGTATATTATACATATATTTTAGACTTAAAAGGTTGAAACAGCACTTCATAAAGGTCTGTACTCATGTAACAGAAGAGAACAGAGCAAACGCCTTCATGGCATCCACATGCCTGAACACGGCACACTATGCTAGCAAGCAACGAGCCGCAGGTGAGTGAGTGGGCGGAGTCCTGCAAGCAGGTGGGAGGAGCCTGACAAGGAACCTGACGAGGAGGTGAAGAAGTGGCCCAAACTGGACAAAAGGTTCACAGTGTGAACCTGTTCTTCTTTCTACATTTTCTTTTTCTGCATTTTATTGTATTGAAACGGTAAAAACCCAGTTTGTCCCTCGTGCCCGCTGGATTCTGGCTGTGACTCTGCTTCTAGACAGAAACCTTTCCAAAAACCCTTACACATTTATTTCTCTTTCTCCTCAAAGTAAACTATTCTTTTAAGTTTTGTCTTTTTCGCATGAAAGTGGAATCCATCATGTCTAAATTATTCAGCAGCCCGAGCGTCAGTGCTGCTTAAGTGTAGAGCTTTTTAGGCACATTTACATAGAAAGGGTAAAAATAGGGAGTAGAGACTGGAGGAGGTACAAGTAAAACACACGACGGCCAACTGTAGAAGACCTCCAATAACAATCAGACGTGAGTAGATGGAGAAAAGCAGCAACAGTTAGAGTGCAACAAGTAGAGAATGTGAGAAGTGGGAGGAAGAGTGCAGAGAACGAGTGTCCTGAAGCTGCTATGAGGAAGGATGAGGAGAAACCAGCCTCCTCTTTCCTCCTGCTGGTTTATCACCAGTTCATCTCTCCATTATATCCTCTCAACTTGCTCTATTATCTCCACCTTTTTCTGATTTGGTTTCTTCACGTCTGCTTCATTGCTGAGGACGACTTTCCGTCTTCATAGTTTTTATGTGGACCTTCGCTTGTGACCTCTCCATACGTGAAGCTGCTCCCTCCAACCTCCAGTTCTCATCTGCTCGATCCGTCTCCAGCTCCAACCCCCCCTCTCTCCTCGTCTCAGTAACTCGAGTCTAACTGAGGCGAACCCAAACTCTGTCTGTGTTCTGGCTCAGTAGTTTCACACACATCTTTCTTCTCAGTCTCTATTAAATCACTGCTCTCAGTTTCACCAACTCAACACTTCATGACCCCAGTTAATTCAAGGAGAGAAAACTAAAGCAAGCTGTTTCACAAGCCTGTGGACATTGAGAACAGCAGCTCCTCTTGACATTAGTGTTTGTGACATTTATTAAACCGTGACGCTGTTTGTCTGTTTGTCTGTTTGTCTGTTTGTCTGTTTGTCTGTTTGTCCAAGAGAGAAAAAAGAGAGGAAGTGTAGCGGCTGCAGGTTTGAATCCCAAACGCATGCATCCGGTCGGCGGCCGGTGAACAGGTCGAGCTTTTAGTGTCAACACTGGTGACGTGTGAACTCTTTCGTGAAATGTTTTTTCCTTTTTGTGATTTCTCGCCGTCGCTTTATTTCATCCTCCTGCTGGTTTCTCTAATCTTTAGAATAATTCCTCCGTCTGTCCGACCCTTTGTTCACTCCCTTCCCTTCTCGCGCCGCTCACCTCGTCTGCTCCTAAAGGCCCTCGTTTCTTTACCACCGCGTGTCATTCTGGTTCACAGGTTTCACTGACAGGCTGATGCTTTTGCTGACAACCAGTCCACACAAGTGCTTCACCCAAACACGCAGCCTCCTCTGTTTCCAGCTTCAGTCGACCTACGCTTCACCTCGCTTCACAGGCCAGTCCAGCTGCAATTACCTCTAAACTCTCTGGTCCGGTCCAGACGTACAGGCTGGAGGAATGTGAGAACGTGTGTCACACCACAGTGTCATCGCATGCATCCACACTGGTCTGATAAGAACCGGAAACTCACAGAACACACGAGTCAAAGCTCAAGAGTGAATGTGTGAAGCTGCAGTTTGGAACTGACAGAGACGGTTGTTGTTTGATAGAAACTCTTTTAAGCTGCAGCTAAAGTGTGTCCAGGTCAGAAGACCTGACAACAGAACGGTAATAAAACAAGCCACACGATCCTGAGCCCAGGAATCCACAGGATCTGTGAGCAACAAATGAATCAAAACACAAAGACTCCTAACCACGAGACAGAGGATGAAGAAAACAAGCTGCATCACAGAGAGTTGCTCATCTGCCTGATGGATGAAGTTATGGCGTCTAACACAGACTGCAGGTCTCTGTGCAGGACGTGGATAAAGCTATAGGTGTGTGTGTGTGTGTGTGTGTGTGTGTGTGTGTGCACGTTTTGCATGCCTGCATTCAGACGCTCCTGACTTCCTCTTCTCGTGGTTAATGAGGCGCAAAGACGAATGTTGCTGCTGCTGAAAAGCTTCCAGGAAAATGACGATCATCACGATGATGGTAGGGATTAGTGTGTGTGTGTGTGTGTGTGTGTGTGTGTGTGTGTGTGTGTGTGTGTGTGTGTGTGTGTGTGTGTGTGTGAGATCAATGGCTCAGCCCATCACAACCACCACGCTCCATCATCTAATCAGCTCCAGGCCTCTGATTGGGCTCCACGTGTCCTTGTGCTTCAGTAATGCAGAGGAAATTGAATTATTCCATGAATTGATGAGAGTGAAGCTCTGTGTAATTAATGGCTCTCAATGAACAAATATGAAACTGGTTGGAGTCTTTATTCCAATCCAGTATTTAATTAAAAACACAGAACATAACCTCATTCATCAGACCTGCGTTTTACATTTGTGTGGGAACCATGTTTAATGGTTGCAGCAGCATGAGTCATGACTCAGCAGGTACAGACTCTGAGATCAGCTCAGGTGAGTTTGATTCTCTGCACGTACATGTATCAGGGGCGCCGCTGGGGGGCTTTGGGGCCCACAGAGACCATCTTTATTAATAATAACATTATTAGGAGTAATCTATCATATCATTACTGGTCAGCTTTGATCTGTCTCCACTGAGCCAGTCTGACGGTGGGTTTACTGGTTGTGAGTGTTAATACAGCAAAGCAAAACCGAAGCAGAAGCCTATACCCCAGAGAAATGCTGTGTTAGTTTAGGTTTATGCAACATTACCAGCATCATACATGACTGAACCTGTCGGGTTCTGTTCCACTTTGGAGCCATTGGTTCAACAAACCACAACAATGGAACGGATCAAACTGAATCAAATTCACCAAGTCTGCTATTTGTTCTGTACGTTGTTTGTTTGCTTTGTGTTCGAGGGCTAATCATGGTTTTGTTGGCTTCATAGCTGGGATCCAACAAACACAGATCGCATCGCTACAGTCTCACTCATGAGCATCTGTGGGTTTATGATGCCATCTAGTGCAAACTCTGTGCAATGACTGTTTTCCAGTGTGCCGAGGAAACAGCAGCAGAGCTGAAGGTGTAGCAGTAGGACCTTCACCCGCTGCCGCCGCCGCCACCGCTGGGTGTCTGCATCATTGGGGTCACTGGTTGACAGCATCTGCACTGGGACACATGCACCTTAGGCTGCAGAGCATTCCAATCCCAGTAGCACTGATTCCAGGTTAAAAACAAAGGTCTGAAACAAGGGCAGCGCATCTGTGGCCTGATCCAAGCCTCCGGTGGCTGAGTGTGTGGGTGTAGCTCAGTACAACTACTCTACAGTGGTTGAACTTCATAGACTGAATTCATGTGGAGTGATCTGTAGCGAGGAGTGATCCTCGAGTTTGTCCAGTCAGTCAACATGAAGCAGAGGGATTTCACATGATCAGACTAGAGGCCAGTCAAACCTGCTTGGAGGAGGCGGTGCTGTGCTCAGATTAGACTCCAGTCTGTAGGTAGATAAAAAACAGGAACACCCATTGTCTGTAGAGAGCAGCAGGTCTTTATTGGTTTGGTAAACTAGATTCAGAGGAAAGAGCAACCCTTGAGCTTCTAACGTGACCCCAACATTCAGGTTAAGCTGCCGTCCCGTTCCCAGCGTCTGCCACCACCCAGCAGCTGCTACAAGATTAGCAACATTCTGTTCAGGAATAAAAACCCCTAAAGACCCAAAGAGTTACCCATACAATCATGTGGATAAAAGTTCCTCCAGCTTTACAGGACTGACCAATAAAAACTCTTAAAACTAAATGGCCACATACTAATAACAGCCGTAAGAACCGTGTTCCTGTGTAATGTTAGCGGTTGTGGCTGGAGACTAATGGCTCAACATAATGGAAGCAGCAGCTAATTGAGTAGCTGCTCCATTGGTCACTGTTATACTGTAAGCTGTTGGTAGCTTTACTACAGCGGGAGACGCTGTCATCACTGAAACATTTGTCTAGAGGGAACTAAGTGACCTTATGCTTTAACTTATCATTTGTTACTTTCGGTTTTCCTAAATCAGTTTTTCTTTCATTCTCTTTTATTTTTCTTAGTGATGGTCTGAAGCACTTCTGCATTTTGTGAATCATGAGTAAAAAAACAATTGAAACAAAGTGTGACTTAATGACATGATACTTGAGAAGTCCCGTGTGTTTTACAGTCCATCAGTCAAAGTAATAGTTCTGTACAAAGACAGAATCTGTGCCTCTGTAGACGGGACAGAAGTTGTAGATGAGAGCTCTGTCCTCGTCGGTGGGGCTGGGGAAGCGGTGGTGGCTCTTCATGGCTGAGGCACAGACAGGACGGTTAGAGCTCATCGTCAACAACGATTGAGATGAGTGGAACAAAGCAGCACATTACCTTCTGAGACGAAGAAGCTGGCCGTGGAGAAGCAGACCCTCACAGCAGTGGTGGAGTGAACCATCCCCGGTTTGTCGATCCACTCAAAGGGGCTTTTCTCTGGATGCCACTGTACGGCGTAAAATGGGTACCGGTAGGCTGGGAGGCGGAAACAATCAGTGAGTCAGTATCAGTCAGTACGTACGGTAAAAACATTATAGACACAGAGACGCAGGCGTGGGTGGACGTTTAGAGGACAGAGGTTTTAGCAGTACACAAAACAAAGGGGTGTCACGTACAGAGACTAAGCTGAGCAGCAGCAGACTCAGGCCAAACTCGGCTCAGACTAAGGTCAGACTCAAGTCAGACTTAAGTCAGACTCGGCTTAGACTCAGCTCAGAATCAGCTCAGATTCCGCTCAGACTGAGGCCAAACTCGACTCAGGCTCAGGCCAGACTTGGCTCAAGTCAGTCTCAAGTCAGATTCAAGTCAGTATCAAGTCAGACTCAGCTCAGACTCAGGCCAAACTCGGCTCAGACTCAGGCCAGACTTGGCTCAAGTCAGACTCAAGTCAGACTCAAGTCAGGCTCAAGTCAGACTCAGCTCAGACTCAGCTCAAACTCGGAACCGTGGCTACAGTACCTTCCATGGTGGAGATGAATTCTTTCTTCCCGTCAGTGTTAGTGGAAAGCACCTTGTAAAACCTCTTCAGCTTGGCATTCCGGCTGTAGTTCTGTTCACAAACAGACAACACAAACCAATGGACTGGGTTTGAATTTAAAGTCCTGTTGTCCAACTAAGGTCACAATAACACCCTTTAATCTGCCTCCATCAACTAATCCTGGACGCTCCACATTGGAGTCCTTGCCCTTAAGGAAAGTGGACGCACTGTACCTGAGTGGACAGACTCCACTTGTGGAAGTTGGAAGTAATGTTTTCTTCAGCAAGACTCTGAAGCAGGTCTTTGGGAAAACTCCGGAACAGCCGACTGGACTGGGCCGCTAGAAACAAAGGATGGAAATTAGAGGAGAGGAAATTCAAATAAATGTGTGCTGTGACATTAACAACTTAGTTGAGAGCAGAGTCAGGGCACGACCGAAGCTGCACCTGGAGTCAGAGTGAGAGGCAGAGCCACGGCCCTGGTGTCGGTGAGGGTGAGCAGGTTCTTGTTGCAGGTGAGGACCGACAGCTGCTGGAAGCCCTGGCAGGTTCCCCACACGGGGAAGTAGTCCCCAGCATCGTTGGCCTGCAGGGGACGAGGCGCCGTGAGGGAGAAGCAGGTTAATGTTGGAACCGCGGGGGCACATTCTCACCCCAGACATCTTACCTTCAGAGCTAAGTTGTAAAAGATCCTGGCGGCTCGAGTGAACTCTGATGTTTGGATATCGACGTCTCCTCCCGGAAGCAGCAACCTGAGAAGAGTCCATGTTCCACATCACATGTTCAAGGAAGACACCAACAAACTACAGTAAATACACAAATCAATAACTGTGTTTATTACACTAAATGAACTGTACTAAATGAAACTGTGTCACTGTTTAATCATCTCTAATTTTACTTATTTTAGACTTGTGATAATTATCACTACAACAAAGACTCATAGTAAAGCAACAGAATGGTATCAGTTTGTTCAACTCACCCGTTTATGGAGGAGAATATTTTGGCATATTCTTCTTCTGTCCGATTGATTCTGGTGAAAACACATCAAATAAAAATTAAAAAGCATCAACACATACTTTACGTAGGCCAGTTTTCACAAAGGTTAGAGCATTGAACATATTTATGTCATTTAACTACTAATAAATACCACAGTGTTTAGAAATGTTGACCTCAGACGGCTTAACTCCGCCCACATGAGGCACCGTCACCAACAACGCTGTGACTCACACTGTGATCAGGGTCTGATGGACTGTGGAACTAGGAAACATTGTTCTTTAGAATTATTCTAGAAGGATTTTCATTAGTAAAATCCCCCAAATTTGTAAAAAGACAAATAAACAGTAAAGTTATATTTCAGGAACTGTTGAGTAAAATGTTTTAAGAATAAGAATAATTAGGAAGTAACAAAAGCAAAATTACAACTAAAGTTCAAACTCTGCTTTCATAAAGCATCAAATTTGAAATAAATTCATGTTGTCATTAGTAAAATCCCAATAAATGTGTACAAAGGAAAGAAAATTGCATAAATACACTTATTTTGAAATAAATTCATCTAGTTTAAAACTTCTGTTAAATCAATGTTTCAACAATGACATCTCATCATGGTTTGGCTCCGCCGACATTAGGCACCGTGACCGACAACGCTGTGACTCACACTCGGATCATAGTCTGACAGATGAAATGAAGGCGTGAAATGTTGTTCTTTACAGTTATTCCAGAAGAAATAGTAACAAACAGTAATCGTATGAATGTTTCAATGTTAAAAACTAACTAACATCAAAAAGTCACAGTAGCAAAGAAGAAACCGTAAAAATGTACTTTCACAGTCAAGAAAGTTTTCACAAGTTTGTTTTTTTGTTTGTTTTTGTTTGATAAATGTTAAATCAATATTTCAACAATGACTTCTCATCATGGTTCGGCTCCGCCCACATTAGGCACCGTGACTGACAACGCTGTGACTCACACTGGGATCAGAGTCTGACAGACATGACACATGAAATGAAGGCATGAAATGTCGTTCTTTAGAATTATTCCAGAAGGATTCTCAATAGCAGAATCCCACTAAATGTGTACAATAACAAATGAAACAACCTAAAAATATTAATGCTTTTGATTTGTACAACAGTAATTATATAAATGTTAAAATGTTAAAAAAACTAACATCAAAAAGTCACAGTATCAAAAAAGAAACAGTAAAAATGTACTTTCACAGTCAAGAAAGTTTTTCACAAGTTTGTTGTTTTGTTTGTTTAAAATAAATGTTAAATCTGTTTCTACACTGACTTCTCATCATGACTTGGCTCCGCCCACATGAGGCACCGCGACCAACAACACTGTGACTCACACTGGGATCAGGGTCCAACAGGTGGAGCACTCAGGAATGTTGTCTCTTAAGAAATTTTCAAGGAGGAGTCCATATGTTGGAATCCCACAAAATATGTGTAAAGACTAAATACCAAAATAATACAAATGAATGTCAACATGCTGTGTTTTAAAACATTAACATTCTTCTCTAACGTCACAGAGTTGGTGCTAGCTCCACCCACAGGAGGCTTCATCACCAATGAGACTGTGGCTCAAATGTTTGACAGTGTCTTAATAGGATCCTGGAGCGATTCCTATTCACGGAATTCTGTAAATATGTAAAGAACAAACGCCTACAGCTGATTCAACAAAGCTAAAGCTCCCTCGCGCATCTCCTCCTGGGGAGTTTGATTCTCAGGTCACGCCTTACGTCCGACCTGGAGGACGACGGGTGGAAGGACGTCTACGTCTGGACAACTCCGTCTCCAACTACTCTGACAAACAAAGAGGCATGAGGACAGAAAAGCAGACAAACACAGGAGGAACAATCTGAGCTCGCACCTGATGGGAACGACTCTGGCCCCGGCCGCCTCCAGGTACTTGACATAGGAGGCAGCGATGTAGGACGAGCCACGAGCAAACTGATCTCCTGGGAGGTTCTCCTGCGCCAACACACCTGGAAAAGAAAACAGATAAAATGAAAGTAAATACAAGATCAGAAACCCATTAAAACCAAATTAACTTAAAAACATACTGTGGTTTCTTCTGTTTACTCAGTTACAGTCAGACAGTCACTAAACTAGGAAACGCCTGTTTAACGTGCGACCATGTGCTGGAGGGTTATTTGTTCAGTGACCTGCTGGTAGCTCAGGAGGTTAGCCACCAGCGTTAGCCTGGGGGCCTGGGTGTGTCTACTCTACCCCAGCTCACTGCCGCCCAGGAACGGGTTAAACCCAGAGAAACCAATGTCCCTCTGGGGGACAAATAACCTCTTCCTTTTTAGCCAGTCATAAGCTGGATGACACCGTGACACAGTGTTCAAACAGTGAGACCAGTGTGACCTCTGACCTCTGCTGCACCCAGTGTCTAAACGCCTTCCAGTCATGTGTACAAAGCACAACGTAAAGGAGACCATGAATGATGTCATGGTCATGGTTTCGTACCAGTGATTAGTGCAGATTTGCTCAACAAAACAAAACAGATCCCGAACAAACAGACACTCACCGTGTCCTTAGATGATGTAAGAATGAAGGGTAATTCTATCAACAGCAGAATCTACTTCACTCAAATGAAAACTCTAATAAAAAGCTTAATGGTGTCTCCTGTTTAATGAGAACCACACTGATCATGTCAAGTCATGGTCTTGTTTTCCAGAAGCTCCCACAATGATTAGTTAGTCAACAAAACAAAACGTTCTGTGAAGGAGCAAAAGTTCCTATCAGGTCGAGAACAGCAGGTTCCTCCTCGGGCCGTGACCCAAAAGGCCTGATTCTACATGTCTCCTACTCGCCGTCGTGATGAGCCTGAACACAGCGCTTCAAACCAAAGTAACGACCCCATGACCCGCTGACAAACACAGCCAGGATGGACGGACCGGTTCTGACCCGTCGAGTCGGGTCCTGGTTTTCAGAAGCTCATCAGAACAAGAGCCTGTGCCAAATCCCTCAACAAATATCAGGTTGTGATCACCAGGTTCAGGCAGTAAATCCTCCCATCACCTGTCCCAAACTGCAGTCCTTCTGGTTCCGCCACAAACGGATCTGCGAGAGTCATCATGAGGCCTCATGATGTAAGAATAAATCACAATAAAAATCCAACACACACCTTGTCTGTGGTTGTCAATGAGTTTCTTAACACAAACGCTGAGTCATGCTCTTGGTCTTTATTCCCTTAGTCCTCCTTTATGCTGTGATCTCTGCGTGGCAAACAGTTTCAGGGTTTTTTTGTCAATAAAAATGAAAAACGAATGTTAATGTGGGACATTTTGTATTTGGAGAAATTGATTAAAAACTTGATAAAAACTGACCAGTCACGGTTTTTAAACACGTCCTTAAGTTGCAGTTTAATAACGTACAAGCGTTTGAACCAGATTTGAGTTACGCACACAATCAGTGATGAGGAAAACCGGCATCACAGTAAACAGTGAAGCCCAGACTCACATCAGCAGCTGTTCTTTCGTCTTTAACACACGCATATGGACGGAACACGCTGACGTCACAGACAGGCTGCAGGTGGACTGATCGGAGGTCAGTGAGTCTGCGGATCCTCCGCAGGACGCAGCGCGGGCATTTTAGAGATGCGCTCCGTGCACGCGCACGCACGCGGACCACAGAGCGCTCACACCTTTTCTGGAACATTCTGGAGAATTACATAAGAGCCGTAATAATCCCACACGCGGCGCAGCCACGGACACAAAGGGCGGATTCTCACCGATGATCGGTCGCTGGTTGAGCTGCTGGATCCTCGCCGCCGCGCACGGACGCGGACCGCAGCACGGACAGACGAGCAGCGCGGCAGCCGGCACGAACGACCCCATGTGGGAAAGAGACGGGAACCTGCGTCCACCAAAGAGCGGCGGCGGAGCGGCGGCGGAGCGGCGGCTGACTGCGGCGGCGGATGCTGGGACAGTGCGCGCGGACCGCGTCAGCGGAGGAGCTCCGCCTCCGACGCGTCTGCGGCTGCGGCGCCTTCACCGCCCACGGATCCGCCTCCTCTCCAGGTGCGGCGCAGGTGGAGTCAGACTCCACCTCAGCGCACGACGAGTCCTGTAAAGAAGCGTGGAGCGGCTGTGGCTGCAGCCGCGCCGGGTCCCATCCGCTCGCTCCACGCGCCTCTTCCTCCGCGGCTGGAGGCGTCCGTGGCTTCACGTGTTGAAGCGCGGAGTAACGTTTCTGCCCCATTCAGACGCAGCAGAAACAGTGAACACCTGTGAAAGCGGCGGGATGACGTCACCAGCCGCCAGTTCAGACTCAGTTCTCTGGAGGTGAAGTTGTGATGACGGGACTCTATGTTGCACTGATTCATTTTACCTGATGTACATGAATAAATCATCATAAAATGAATTAAACACAGTGACTTGTTTTTTTATTTCCTACCAGAAAAATGCCAGAACTCAGAACCATCCTCTGCTCAGAGGCTGTGGTTAAAACGGCTTCGTGTTCTGTCTCTAACACTTGGGGGCAGTAGAGTGAAACTGAATCAGTGTTTGGACACTAAACGTGTAACGCAAACAGACAAACACACACAGAGTCAAACCACGGTGTAAACTGCACACAACGCGTCGCTATTGTCTCAACAACAAGTCAGGTGCTTCACACGTTTGTTTGACTTCATGTTCTGTGATTCTCGTGTCTTTGTTTCAGTCTAAGCCAGAATCTGTTCCAGCAGACGTTACGACACGGATCTCGACACATCGTTTCCATCCGCGCGTCGGAACCGCATCATCTGAAACCCACACCTTGCTGCTTGTTGTGCAGCGACTACTGTGAGTTTAACCCTCGAGCTCCCAAACGTCAGAGCATCAGTGCAGCACTGATGAAGAACGAAACAACCGTGGATTAAAAAGCATCAACACACACGCCGGCCGCTGAAGTGTTCACAACCCACTGTCACAGTTTTCACAAAGGTTAAAACATTCAACATGTTCATGTCATTAACTACTAATAAACACCAGTGTTTAGAACCTTGACCTCAGACGGCACGAGGCACCGTCACCAACGCTGTGACTCACACACGCACACGCACACGCACGCACGCACGCACGCGCGCGCACGCGCACGCACACGCACACGCACGCACGCACGCACACGCACACGCACGCACACACACACACACACACACACACACACAGTAAGTGGTAGATGTTGGTCTTTAGTTATTTCAGATGGATGTTTATTAGCAGAGTCCCAAAAATACACTTGTAGAAGAGCCACATGCACGTCTGCAGCGTCTGAACCCGCCTGTAGTTGAGAAACAGAAGTTGTCAGATGCCCTCATCGCACATGATGTTCACATCAAAGCAGAGGAAGTGGAGCTCGGCAGCGCAGACACAGGCGCGTGGAGCAAGAAGCAGGTCACAGAGAAGCAGGAGCTGTTCGTCAGCAGCGCTGCTGCTCTGGGATCAGCCTCACGGACCGGTCCTGCTCCCACACGCTGCAGCCACATATTTGCAGAAAGAAACAGATTCAGCGACCTTTGGTTCAGTTGTTTGTTCACACCTTTGTGCCAGCTGTGGTTTTATCTGCAGAGAAGTCACGGGTGACGTGTGCCCACAGCTCGGTATCGCTTCTCTTCAGCGGGACAGGATGAGGCCCCGTCTTCTAGACTGCGTGTGATAACCCGCATCAGCAGCTGGCACTTTAATAACGAGCCCAGTCTTTATTAGACGTTGTACAAACACCAAGCAGAAACAGTAACTCAGTAATAATGAAGTGAAGGTCCGCGTCCGGCTCACTCGTCCTGCTGTGAATGGACCGATGGTTCCGGAGGATCCGTCCACGGTTCAGCATCAGTAGAAGACGAGGACGGACACCGAGTGAAGCTGACGGTGGAGTAGTCGCTGGGTTTGGGTTCCGCGTCCGGGCCTTGATCCACCTTGACTAAGGAGTAAGACTGCGAGTCCGACGGGTCGGCGCCGAAGCTGGCAGTGGTGTAAATCGTCATTATTGGCTTGTTCACGTCCTGGATCTCCTCATAGATGTTGTCCTTCCACAAACACAATGAATTATATGAATACAAGTCCTTCCTGTGTGACGCTCGATGGATGTGGAGTAATTATACTAATAACTGCTTCAGTGTAAATGAAGTCACATGTTTTCACACCAACCTCAATCACGTGCTCTGCATCTGATCCAATATTTGAGCTTCTTAAAAGTAAAAGTCCTGAATGAGACAAAAGGGAAAGAGCGTAACCACAACAGAGGCCAGAGTTGAAGCGCGTCTCATGGTGTTTATCTGCTCTGCACGCGAGTCTCACGTTTGTAGAAGAGGATGAAGTTGAAGACGCAGAGCAGCAGCATCACGGCCACGCACACGCTGACGATGACGATGACGATCTGTGAGTGTCCTGCAGGTGAACCACAGTTAAAGCAGCACAAGCAGTCAGAACAGTCTGAAGCCCGTTCACCTCTCTCACCGTGACTGGGAGGAGGAGCAGCAGTGGTGGGTGGTGTCACTGGAAGCAGAGAATAACACAGGAGTGAGCAAACGAAGCAGTTTCTAACTGGCAGCGCAGCAGCGGAGGGTGAACGTCATCTCCTGCATCCTCTGTTCCCGACTGGGGCTTCTTTAAAGGCTAGTTTGCTCCAGCGCGCCTCCGGTCCCTCTGGGTTTAAACTACAGGTTTAAACCTAGGTTACCTACTTATTACAACTGTCCACGTTTAATTCCACAACATTAAAAGGTGTTTTAGAGTCAGACATCTGGAGAAGGAGCCCAAACACACAGAGCATCAGCTGCTGGAGCGTGAAGGTCAACACATCACCGATCGCAGAGACAAAGGATCCAATAGTGTTAGAGCTCAACAACCGAAGCGTTCTTTGTGCAAAAAACCACTCTGATGCAGAGGAAGAAACTGATTTCAGCTTCAGCTTTTTAGGTTTTAGTTTTGTTTCCTCAAAGCCAACGATTCAATGATCCACAGAGTGTTCAGTGGGGGACTCTGAGCACTCACCTTTCATCTGGAACCTGTGGAAGAGTCGCATGTCCGTCCTGTTTGGGTTTCGTCCTCCGCACCAGTAGGTCCCAGCGTCCTCCACTCTGACGCCTGTCACTGTGATAGTGATATTGGAGGTTTTAGCCGTGTTCTTCAAGGAAAACCTGTGATTGGTGGAGGAGTCTGTGGACACTAGAAGTCCACAGGTCTGTGGATCGGCTCCTTTACAGATCAATATTGTTGAGAAATTTTTATTGTATATACAGAAATATGAGAAGTTCTGTCCAATAGTCACAACTCTCTCGAAGTTTCGGATTTCTATAAACACAAATACATGAAAGTGTTAGTGATCCAGAAGCAGAAAGTCAAAGGTCCTGAGGTTAAAGCTCCACTGGCCTTGGACTTGGACTTGGACTCTCCTCAGAGCTGCGGGCTGGTTTCCCTGCTGGGCTCCCAGTCCACACCAGTAGACGCCAGCATCCACCCAGGACACGTTGAAGCCTCTGTCAGTGTGGGTGAACTGCATCTTTGACCTCTGAGAAGGTTCTTTGGATAAAATATCTTCACATCTGGAATCTCTCTCTTTACAGAAGAACCAGCTTTTATATTTATTCACAGGAAAGTCACAGGTGATGGTGTTTTTATTTGCTTCGTACAAGGCCTGAGTGAACGTTGTCAGGCAGCTGCTGAGTTCTGCAAACAGAAGTGAAACAAAGAGAACCACTGACTAAAATACAGATTATACAAAAGTGAAATGTAGGTTTAAAAAGTCAGTTATTATCACCTTATCACCTTAATTCAATTCAATGAATGAATATTAATAGCTCTTAAAAATAAATCCTGGCTTTTACCAAACAGTTGCTGGTTCTTGGTTCCATCACTCTTATTACATTTGATGACCACAGTGAGAGAATTGTTTTTGGGATCATGGCCTGGAGATGATTCCCTCCTTGAGCGTTCACTTATTATTTCTGTAGATTTGTTTTCTCCATGAGCATTTGAATGGTTGCATGTGAATTCAGCCCATCCATCTGTGCAGTTCTGCCTTCTCCACCTTCCCTCACCACCTGCCAGCCACACACAGATAGCGCAGACGACGCAGACGACGCAGACGATGCAGACGACGCAGACGACGCAGACGATGCAGACGACGCAGACGATGCAGACGATGCAGATGACGCAGACGACACAGATAACACAGATGACGCAGACGATGCAGACGATGCAGATGATGCAGACGATGCAGACGATGCAGATGATGCAGACGACGCAGACGACACAGATGACGCAGACGATGCAGACGATAAAGCCGACGCAAACGATGCAGACGATGCAGACGACACATATGATGCAGACGATGCAGATGACGCAGACGACGCAGACGATGAAGCCGACGCAGATGACGCAGAAAGAAGATGAAAACATGCATCTTTATTATTATATTCTACATTCGTTATTTTTAAATTAAAAAAATTTAAATGATCACTCGTGTGTTTAAAAAATGTTTTACCTGCCAGAAGTGAGAGGATGAGCAGCAGGCAGCTCTCGGCTTTGTTCATGTCAGAGGTTCTGATGTTTCCTGCTTCACTGAGGACGACGGGCGTCGATGTGTGAACCGTGTGTTTCCTGTGTTTCCATTTTCAAACTACAAACCTTCTTCCCTCCCCTGTCTTCCTCTTTCGCTGTGATCGTGACCCTCCCTGAACTCACTGCAGCTTGAAGCAGCAATGAAGTGTTAATGAATTCTTATTTTCAAATAATTTGCTAACTATGAGTTAATGATAACAGCAGTAAGAGTGAGTCATGCTGGTTATTTTAAAGGAGGAGTCGTTGCTTCTCTGTTGCTTCACCTGGAGCCTCTGGAGTCACCAGTAACACACACTGTACTCACTACAATGTGCTCCAGGCGGAGCCACTGAGCTGATGAAGCGGCCTCTGCTGCCCCCGCGTGGATCAAACAGGCACTACACCTGCTGCAGCTTCAGTCAGCTTCAGTCTGCTTTCTCTGTGACTCATCGTGAGGCGCTGCATGGAAACACGTGCAGCGACATCTTTGGACCATCATAAAACCTGAAGCAACATTCTGAGCCTCAGTATTTAACATGTTTAGTTTAGAGACAAACCTTTAAAAGCACGGAGGCGCTGATGAGGGTTGAATCCACATGTTCTGATGGAGTCATGGGTTCACTGTGATCTTCATCTCAGGATTTAATTCACTGCCGCTCATAGAGACAAAGTCCACAGAGAAAACACTGTTTTTGGTTACTTCAGTCAGTTTCAGTCCACATTGTGTTCAAGTCGAACGCTGTTGTGTGTTTCTGTTGACACATCGCCTTTCTGCAGCCTCACAAACAGCACACGTCTCAGGAAGCGCTCAGAAACAGCAGATTTCTCACCGTCAGCTTCAGGCGCAGCTGAGCCTGAAGAGGGAGAAGCTCCGGTCCACGGCGTCGATGTGGTTGAAGACAAGGAACCTGAAAACAACATAGACAGACAGCGAATAGATGCTGACGGGTTCATGCACTGAAACAGTCCGACCGAACCCACAGATTCCTGCGTGTGAACACTCACCTTCTGTCAGGTCCAGGCTGCTGAAGATCACAGCTCTGCTGGTTCCTCTGGTTCTGCTGGTTCCTCTGGTCCTGCTGGTTCCTCCGATCCTGCTGGTTCCTCTGGTCCTGCTGGTTCCTCTGGTTCTCCTGGTTCCTCTGGTTCTCCTGGTTCCTCTGGTTCTGCTGGTTCCTCTGGTTCTCCTGGTTCCTCTGGTCCTGCTGGTTCCTCCGGTCCTGCTGGTTCCTCTGGTCCTGCTGGTTCGTCTGGTTCTCCTGGTTCCTCTGGTTCTGCTGGTTTTGCTGGTTCTCCTGGTTCCTCTGGTCCTGCTGGTTCCTCTGGTCCTGCTGGTTCTCCTGGTTCCTCTGGTTCTGCTGGTTCCTCTGGTTCTCCTGGTTCCTCTGGTTCTGCTGGTTCCTCCGGTTCTGCTGGTTCCTCTGGTCCTGCTGGTTCCTCTGGTCCTGCTTGTTCTTCTGGTCCTGCTGGTTCTGCTGGTTCCTCTGGTCCTGCTGGTTCCTCTGGTCCTGCTGGTTCCTCTGGTCCTGCTGGTTCCTCTGGTCCTGCTGGTTCCTCTGGTTCTCCTGGTTCCTCTGGTCCTGCTGGTTCCTCTGGTCCTGCTTGTTCTTCTGGTCCTGCTGGTTCTGCTGGTTCCTCTGGTTCTGCTGGTTCCTCTGGTTCTGCTGGTTCCTCTGGTCCTGCTGGTTCCTCTGGTCCTGCTTGTTCTTCTGGTCCTGCTGGTTCTCCTGGTTCCTCTGGTTCTGCCGGTTCCTCTGGTTCTCCTGATTCCTCTGGTTCTGCTGGTTCCTCTGCTTCCCCTGGTTCCTCTGGTTCTGCTGGTTCCTCTGGTTCTCCTGGTTCCTCTGGTCCTGCTGGTTCCTCTGGTCCTGCTGGTTCCTCTGGTTCTCCTGGTTCCTCTGGTCCTGCTGGTTCCTCTGGTCCTGCTGGTTCCTCTGGTTCTCCTGGTTCCTCTGGTCCTGCTGGTTCTCCTGGTTCCTCTGGTTCTGCTGGTTCCTCTGGTTCTGCTGGTTCCTCTGGTTCTGCTGGTTCCTCCGGTTCTGCTGGTTCCTCCGGTTCTGCTGGTGCTCTCTGCTCCACACCAGTACGTCCCCGCGTCCTCCGCTCTGAGGTTCCTCATGGTTATGGTCACGTTCCTCTCGGTTGCATCGTACTGTATCGTGAACCTCAGCCTCCGGCCCTGAGCTGCTGACCACACGCTCACATCCACATGGAGCTTCTCCTTTACACAGGAACGTCTCATTGCCAGCGTTGGTTGTGTAAAGACACCAGTGAGTGAGCGTCTGTCCCACGTAGAAGGACATTTTGAGGACAGGTTTGTCTGTAGAGAGACATTTACGTCACCAGACTGAACTTCAGCCAGTGGGAGCCGTCGGTTGCTCATCTGACTCACTCTGAACCTCCGGGCGGATCTTCCTCAGAGCTGCAGCTCCAGCCTTTGGTCTGAGTCCACACCAGTAGACACCTTGGTCCTGTGAGGACACGTTGCTGATGGAGACGCTGCCGGCGCTGAGACGGATCCTGCTGTTGGACGCTGGAGGAGAAGTCCATATGTTCACACAGCTGGAACCGGCCTCTTTGCAGAAGAACTGGACCTCTGACTGGTGGCGCCCACAGGTGATGCTGGTTTTAGCATGTGTGTATGCTGATGTTCTGGTCAAACGTGTTTTACACTCACCTGCAAATAACGATAAAACACGAGACAGCGTAACATCAACCAAACAAAGTTCCTTTAACAAGAGAAATGTTATTTATATCATGAAGCATCAAGTGACAGATCAAACAAACCAAATGCAGCCGTTCTTACTTTTCTCCGGATTCTGGTTTTCAGGTCGTGAAAACATGTTTCTTCCTCTTTTACTGTAAATGTTCAGCCTCATTCACTAATTTGGTTTATTTCTTAAAACAATTTGCTCACTATGAGTTAACAATAACAACAGTCTTTTGGTCTTAAACCTCTAAGTGACTCATGCAGTAAAACACTTACATTCACACATGAACGCTGTCCTACAGGTCAGTGTTGTTCTGCTGAGGTAAAGCTTTTCCTCACTCTTTATAACAGAAACCTTCCTCTCTGCAGGAGACTCTGACCCTCATCTTCATGGTCTGTGCACCTGGAGCCTCTGGACTCACCAGTAACACATACTACAATGTGCTCCAGGCGGAGCCACTGAGCTGATGAAGCGGCCTCTGCTGCCCCCGCGTGGCTCAAACCGGCACTACATCTGCTGCAGCTTCAGTCTGCTTTCTCTGTGAACCTGCTGGAGTCAGCAGCTTCTCTGTCCCACAAGAATGTCGCTTTATTTAATATTTTAAAAGATCAGTATCTAGTAGGTTTTAGGTTTCAAGGTATTATTTAAGGTATTAAAGGTTTTTCTTATCTTATATTTTCTTCAGTTAAAATGATAAAATCCAAGCAGCAGTCTTTCAACATTGACCCTGGGATCAATAAAGCGTTTATTTCACAGAACAGGACAGACTGGATATTTTTTTACAACAGCACCTTATACATCTGTCGTTCGCAGAGTGGGATTCAGCTCCTCAGACATTACATTACATCATCTTGTTGACCTTTAATGGCGTTTTTCATTATGTCTTCATGTTTTTTACCCAATCATAATTTAAAAGCCAGGGACACATTGTTTCCTCTGCGCCTCCATAGCCACATCTGCTGCATAACAGGGTCTCCTCCACACGTGACAGTCGGTGCTTATTATTATTATTATTATTATTATTATTATTATTATTATTATTATTATTATTATTATTATTATTATTATTATTATTATTATTATTATTATTATTATTATTACAACAGTATCCCCTTAAACCTCAGCAGTAATGGCTTCATATAAACACTTCTTGCAGCTTAGTGGCGTTAAGGTTCAGAGACACTCGAGCACAGGTTTTGGTTCTTTCACTCAGTTTGTGTCCACATTTTGTTCCAGTGAAGCCGTTTCGCATGTTTCCAAGAAGCTTCTGTTGACACATCCGTCACTGACAGGAACCCAGAGCGAGGGCGGTGCTTCGGCCACAGGCGGCGCACGGTTGATGAATCAGAGCTGGTCGCTGTGTGACAGGCGACGGCACAGCCCACGATGGAGGTCCAGAGGTTGTGAGTGGGAGCAGCTCATCACACAGAGCTGCGGGTGCTGCAGGTCCGTTTTACTGCTGTGGCAGGTTGACGGCCGAGTAGAGCGGTTCTCCAGGACCTGTGGGCAGCTGCACGGGTTCCCCCACGGTGGAGTAGAGGCCCGTGGGCTCCATCTTTGACACCAGGGGCTTCATGTCGGCGCTGACGTAAAGCGAGTTGATGACGGTTCCTGAGTCTGTCGTCTCCTGAATCTCTGCGTAGATGTGATCCTTCAGGATGAGAAAAACAGGACGGATGAGTTCAGGTTCTAAAGACGCTCAGACACCACGACGGCCACAATGGGCGCACTGTCTGTGTGAATCTGACTGAGCGAATCACCCACCTCAGCTGTTCTGTTTAATCCTGGCAGAGAGAAATGAGACAGTGATGAATAAATCAGTGGACGTTTATCTTTGTAGGAGCTGGTTTTACTGTTATAAAACCATAAACATTTACTTCTGTAAACTACAACTGAAAGGAGCACCAGCAGAGTTGTGAAGATGAGGACAGCGACGACCACGGTCCCGTTGGATCCTATGAGACACAAGGAGACGATGAGCTGCATCCACACCTGCTCCTGCTCCACCTCAGCAACAAACAGCACACGTCTCAGGAAGCGCTCAGAAACAGCAGATTTCTCACCGTCAGCTTCAGGCGCAGCTGAGCCTGAAGAGGGAGAAGCTCCGGTCCACGGCGTCGATGTGGTTGAAGACAAGGAACCTGGAAACAACATAGACAGACAGCGAATAGATGCTGACGGGTTCATGCACTGAAACAGTACGAGTCTCACCATGAGGATCAGCAGATGGAGACGCTGACTGAGGAGGCACTGCAACGACATTACACATGACACTGTCCCACTATAACATGTCTGTAATGTGAGCACATCAGCAGCGTTTTGTAGCTCAGATCTTAATTAACTCTACACTTACGTTAGTTTTAACTTTCAAACAGCCTCTGTCTCACACTGTGCAGTCTAGGCCTTAGTTCCACTGACCTTTGACCTCCAGCTGTATTTTTGCGATTGAATGCTCTGTAACGTCCATCAGTCGATTTCACTCCACACCAGTAGACACCATTGTCCTCTGAGCTCACGTCACTGATGGAGAGGCTGAAGGTGTGAGAGGTGACTCCCATAGTGAACCTCCCCTTTGAAGAACCAGATGTTGATAATATTTCTTCACAGATCAAATCTTTCTCTTTGCAAAAAAACAGAACAGGGAGTTTGTCTCTTCTGTTCTGACACGTGAGCTTTATTTCACCCGCTGTGTTCACAGTTCGACTAATGTTCCAACAGTGATCAGCATTCTGATGAGAAAACACAAATTCTCCAATCAGTTCTGTTTAACCAGCAGAACAAGACACTTCTTTCTAGTTTACAGATTCCAGATGATGCACTTCTCACCAGGAACCAGGTCCACGTTGATGATTTCATGTTGTGAGCCAGGTCCTGGATAAAATCTACACTGGTACTGTCCATCATCCTCATTGTGAAGCTCTTTGACTGTGACTCTGAGGGTCCTGTGTGTGGTGTTGTGGTACAGCAGAACGTTGCCTGTGCGATCCCAGCGGTCGGACTCAGGGATTCGTACGGTTTGTCGTCCTCTGGGTATAAAAACTTCAACAGACTGGTACCTTGTAATGCTCGCGTTGGGGTAACTACAGCTGAACTCAACCCATCCATTGAAACAAACACTCAGCTCAGACGAGGCTTCCAATGCCTGAAGGTCAAAAGAAACACGTCAAACTGAGAATCACCTTCATGAAAACAGGTTAAACAGATTAATTAAAGAAACTGAGAGTAGTTTTACCTGCAGAGAACCTGAATGAGTCACAATCAAGAATCACGACGAGTAGAAGGAACTTCATCACTTCGTCTCTTCAGGTCTGTGGTTGCTGGTCGTTTGTTTATCTCGGTTTTTCTTAGTTCCTTGTCATAAACTGCTCTTAAACAGCAAATAGAAGAGGAATTAAGCAGAACACCCACAGCGTTGCTGAATGTAAGTAGAAACATGACGCGTTTCCTGTGGGTACGACCACAAACTCTCTGAGAAGTGAGGCCTCGAGGAGCTGGGAGGAGGAAGCAGTGTGGCTACGGCTTCATATCTGGATGTGTTTGTGTGAGGCCTGTGTGTATGTTATGGTCTATGACGTATGTGTCGGCTTAGAAGCTAATAGTGACTTTACCTTTTACCATAATTAAATTGAGATTAATAGATATTTATGAAATGTTAATGATACAGCAGAAAACTAAACATTGTAACAATCTTTGTTTTGTTTTGGACTGTTTTACTTCCTGGAGTGTTTCCTGTCCATCATGTTGACCATGTCTATTTTACACATTAATGTTCATGCACCAACGTCTGCCTCAGCCTTTGGGTGAACGATGTTAAGCTACAGCTTTACTAACCTTGTAGTGGGACACTCAACACCTGAGCTGATAAACAGGCTTTCTAATGTTAGCTGTAAGTACTACTGTCATTTACTATTATCACTATAGATAATGGTTGATTATGGTAGCTGTGATCATGTCATGGGTATTATGTCACGATCTGGGTCTTGGGTCTAGTTATTTCCGGTTTTATTTTGGTAGCACTCCCGGTTTCTGTTTCTGTTTCGGCTTTACTTCCTGCTATGTCACTCCACAGCTGTTCCCTGCCATTACCGGTCATTACCCACACCTGCATGCGATCAGTAATCAGCTCAGTATATTTAAGCACCACCTCTCACTCTAGCAAACGGCCAGATCGTTGTTTGTGTGCTTACCGTTGTTCCCAGTTCGCTGTTCCTGTCCGTCCGTGTTTGGTGTACCCCGTTCTCTGCTCTGCACGTTACCGAACTCGTTTCCCTGCCTGACCACGATTCTCCGCCTGTCGAATTGGTACTGTATGCTGGATTTTGTGTATGAACCTTGCCTGTTCCTGACGCTGCCTCTGCCTAATACCTGGAATAAACCACCGTCTGATCACCGTCAACCTGTGTTTGCTGTGCATTTGGGTCCTCATCCGAGCGTTCCCTGACATATTATTGCGCATTAGGTGATTATATATAAGAACATATATGCATATCTGTATGTATATGAATGTATTTATATACAGTATGGGTGTATGCAGATGGCTTAACATTATTATAGATATTGTTATTAAATTAACAACATTACGGCAGTTATTTAGCCACTACTGTGTTTGCCCTAGGGTGTATCTTTGTCACGATGGCTCACACTGACTGATTGGAACCCAGATGCAGAGACACTCAACCTGTCCAGCAACTCTGCGACATCCCAAATATTTAGAAAGGACCAATCATAACAAATATGAACCCTCTGTCTAGGGTAGTGTGTATATATATATATATATATATATATATATTACTTATATATGAAAAAGCAAACCAGTCCATCATAATGTGACATTCAGCTTAACACTGCTTGTTGAAGAGTCGGACAGGACAAAAATAGATAGATAGATTGATAGATAAATAAATAAATAAATAAATCTTAGAGGAAAATTCTTTTACCTCATTCGGTCTGAATACATGAAGTCCAGTAGAAATGAAGTTCTATGCTTCTAAATGAATGTTCTTAGACCCTTCGGACTCTAATGCTCCTCTAATGCACAGGGGTCCCGCTCCAGTCGTCCAGGGCCCGGTTCTGCTGGTTCTCCACCTCTCTGCTGATCACCTTCATCAGGTGTCAGGTGGCTTTTTTACCAGCTGTTCATTGACTGAACACATCTGGTCCAGGTCATCAGTGGGAGCCGGGGCAGCGTGAGGTGGAAAACCAGCAGGACGGCGGCTCTGGGGCGTCAGTTTCACACATTCATTCTCTGGACAGTAAACCTGCTGCCACGTTTGTGTCCTCTCAAAAGGAAACCACGTAGCAGACGTGTTTGGACCCATGATGCATTGCGCCGCACAGACACACATACGTAGATATTTATTGTCTCTCTAGTTTCATAAACAAACAGTCAAAAACACAGTTCTTAAATTCTCATCCTGAGTGTGTGCAGGTGGATCTGGATCCTGCCTGAGCTTCAGACCTGCTCTGCTGTCATTGCTGGTGCATGGAAGTCTGATGACGTTGACTGTTAGTTACTTTCACACTAAACACTCATAAATACAGTTCAAAATTTCTCAAACAACATTTTCTTATTCATGCTCTGACATCAAACACTCAGGATGTGAGTAAAGACGAGCTTTATTCAGTGGATTTGACAGACGCTTTGAATCAACCACCCATGAATTCATCATTGAGCCTCAAGGAACCACAGCACATGCAGAAGCACAAACCCAGGACGTATGATGACACAGTCCCACGTCCTCACAGCTCTGACTCCACCTGCTGCTCGTCTTCATGCTGTGTGTTCATGTGCACCTGCACAGCTGTTATGAATACGCGTGTGCGTTTCAGTGTAAAGAAGCTTCTTACACCTGTAGAACACGACCACGATGAGCACCAGGCCCATCACACACACACAAACTGCACTGGCCACCGTCGTCCTGCAGTCACCTGCAGCACAAAGAGCGGAGAAGGACCACAAACCTGAACAAGCTGAGTGAACGAGACCCTGCACAGGAAACAGCAGAGTCAGCAGAAGCTGAGAGGACTGAAGACACAGATCTTTGCTACAGGCAGCGCAACAAACAGCACACGTCTCAGGAAGCGCTCAGAAACAGCAGATTTCTCACCGTCAGCTTCAGGCGCAGCTGAGCCTGAAGAGGGAGAAGCTCCGGTCCACGGCGTCGATGTGGTTGAAGACAAGGAACCTGGAAACAACATAGACAGACAGCGAATAGATGCTGACGGGTTCATGCACTGAAACAGTACGAGTCTCACCATGAGGATCAGCAGATGGAGACGCTGACTGAGGAGGCACTGCAACGACATTACACATGACACTGTCCCACTATAACACGTCTGTAATGTGAACACATCAGCAGCGTTTTGTAGCTCAGATCTTAATTAACTCTACACTTCTGTTAGTTTTAACTTTCAAACAGCCTCCGTCTCACACTGTGCAGTCTGTCACGGAGCGGCAGGGAGAGGACTCAAATGCACAGCGCCAGGACACGATGAGGATGATGAAAAAAAAAGGGATTTATTCCAGAATCGAAGTCACAAAAACAGTCCGGGTCATAATATCAAAAGGCTCAGATCTCAGGGTTAGATTCGGCAGGCTTAGACAGATCCACAAACAGGCAGGGTTCGGTAACAGAGTCAAGACTTACAGCACCGGTCAGGATCAGGCGAGAACGATGGTCAAAGATACAGAACGGAGTCAACAACAGAATAAGCCGAGCTAGAGAAACGCTGGAACGTGAGGTCAAAGAGTCAACGATCTGGCGGAGAACTAATGTGACAGGTGGTGGTTAAATGCAAGGAGTTGATTACTGATACCAAACAGGTGAGTGTAATGAAGACCGGGAGTGAAGCGGGAACTGCTGTGGTGTGACAAGAAACGGAAGTGCTTACAAAATAAAACCGGAAACTGGAATCAAAACAGAAAAGTCCTTTCAAAATGAAATCAAGAACGAAAACCTGACACAGTCTAGGCTTTAGTTCCACTGACCTTTGACCTCCAGCTGTATTTTTGCGTTGAATGCTCTGTAACGTCCATCAGTCGATTTCACTCCACACCAGTAGACACCATTGTCCTCTGAGCTCACGTCACTGATGGAGAGGCTGAAGTTGTGAGAGGTGACTCCCATCGTGAACCTCCCCTTTGAAGAACCAGATGTTGATAATATTTCTTCACAGATCAAATCTGTCTCTTTGCAAAAAAACAGAACAGGGAGTTTGTCTCTTCTGTTCTGACACGTGAGCTTTATTTCACCCGCTGTGTTCACAGTTCGACTAATGTTCCAACAGTGATCAGCATCTGATGAGAAAACACAAATTCTCCAATCAGTTCTGTTTAACCAGCAGAACAAGACACTTCTTTCTAGTTTACAGATTCCAGATGATGCACTTCTCACCAGGAACCAGGTCCACGTTGATGATTTCATGTTCTGAGCCAGGTCCTGGATAAAATCTACACTGGTACTGTCCATCATCCTCACTGTGTCAAGCTCTTTGACTGTGACTCTGAGGGTCCTGTGTGTGGTGTTGTGGTACAGCAGAACGTTGCCTGTGCGATCCCAGCGGTCGGACTCAGGGATTCGTACGGTTTGTCGTCCACTGGGTATAAATACTTCAACAGACTGGTACCTTGTAATGCTCGCGTTGGGGTAACTACAGCTGAACTCAATCCATCCATTGGCACAAACACTCAGCTCAGACGAGGCTCCGCTGCCTGAAGGTCAAAGGAAACACGTCAAACTGAGAAACAAGTTCATGAAAACAGGTTAAACAGATTAATTAAAGAAACTGAGAGTAGTTTTACCTGCAGAGAACCTGAATGAGTCACAATCAAGAATCACGACAAGTAGAAGGAACTTCATCACTTCGTCTCTTCAGGTCTGTGGTTGCTGGTCGTTTGTTATCTCGGTTTTTCTTAGTTCCTTGTCATAAACTGTTCTTAAACAGCAAATAGAAGAGGAATTAAGCAGAACACCCACAGCGTTGCTGAATGTAAGTAGAAACATGACGCGTTTCCTGTGGGTACGACCACAAGCTCTCTGAGAAGTGAGGCCTCGAGGAGCTGGGAGGAGGAAGCAGTGTGGCTACGTTTCATATCTGGATGTGTTTGTGTGAGGCCTGTGTGTATGTTATGGTCTATGACGTATGTGTCGGCTTAGAAACTAATAGTGACTTTACCTTTTAGCATAATTTCTTGGACCATCATGAGGATCAGCAAATGATGCTGACTGTGTTGGACAAACAGAAGCTGATGGAGGCACTGAAACGAGACGTCACACATGACACTGTCCCACTATAACGTCTGTAATGTGAAGAGATCAGCAGCGTTTTGTAGCTCAGATCTTAATTCTAAACTCTACACTACATTAGTACACTGAGAAACGCTCATGAAAACTGATAAAAACAGATGAACCAAGGAACTAAGGCTGGTTTTACCTGCAGTGAGCCTGAATGAGTCACAATCAAGAATCAGATCTTTGCTTGTAGTTTGTTTTCGTCTGACGTTCCTCTTATCTTCATCATTCTTCCTTGTTATAAACTGCTTATAAAAATAGCAAATGAAACCAGACCTGCTCACCCACAGTTAGTAAGTGTTTAAGTGGAAGCCTGCGTGACGCATTAAGAACACATTAAGGTCTGAGGTCCTGCTGGACCTCCAGCACCTGAGGAGGAAGCTGTCGACTAAAAGCTGACGGACAAACAGCTCATTTTGTCATGTTTCACGCCATGTCCTGTTTTATTTTGTTACTTCCTGTTTCAGTCAGCTGTTCACTTACCGGTTCTCAGTATCCACACCTGTCAGTAATTAAGTAATCACCTACCAGTATTTAGCCACCACCTGTTCCCATAGTCCCTTGCCAGATTGTTTAGTTCCATACCTCGTTCCAGTGTTTCGTGTCTAGTCCCTCGTGTATTTGTTCCTGATTACCTTGACCATTGTATCCTGCCTGAACCTCGTCTGTACCGCCGCCTGTGAAAGAACCGTGACTGACCATCTGACCGTGAGTTTGCTTAATCCTTGCCTGTACCTTCACCGAGACCTCCTGTGTGCATGACATGTCTGTCTAATTATTCAGCTCAGAGTTGGACGTGTTGGCAGGTCCAGTCCACATCAAGCTGGAACATTAATGATTTGTGTCTGTTGCAGAAGCTTCTATTTGTAACTGAGTGGACCTGCAGGTTCAGCACTGAATCCAACAAACGAGCCACGAATCATGAGAACATCAACATTTATTAAACCTTTAAAACACTGAAGACTGAAATAAATGAAATGCATTAACTTCCTGTTTCATTTAAAGCCATCAACTCCATTCCAAATTAAATATAGCACATGTCATATGTTTAATATGACAGAGTCCTCTCCTCCTGTTCCTGCCAGCTTCCCTCAGGTGATGCTCGAGTACAGAGCGTCTCCAGCGCCGGCCGGGTCCGAGGGGTTGGTGGGAAAGGTGGCGGTGACGTAGGCCGTGTGCACCGCAGGTCCTGGGTCCAGCTTCTGGGGGCGCTGTGGGATCTCTGCATAAGCGTGATCCTTAAAGAACGAAAGGAATGATCACAGCAGCTCCAGAGGAACCACAGAAAGTCATGTGTGCGTTTCTGGACACGGGCTCTGAGTCAGCTTTGACTGTCCTGACTCAAGCAGGAGCCAACAGAACCTTAGGCCCGGTTCTCCGTCATCAGGCCGAACCCAGGCTCCACCGGCACCTACCTCCTTGTTCACCTGCACTTCTCCCTTTGTTGTGTTTTTAAAATCTGTCACGAGAAGAGAAAGCAGGAAATAATAAGTAGAGAAAAGGAAAGAGTCCGCGTGTTGAGTGTGGAGGGAACGTCTTACGCATGTGGATCCAAACCAGTGAGCACGAGCAGCAGCGCAGCCAGAGAGACCAGAGCTGCAGTGAGGCCGGCCGGTCCGCCTGCAGAACAGAACCTCGGGTCAGAACCCAGCACGTCTGACTGCATCCTAACAGTCACACTGAAGTGGATGGAGGCTCCACTACAGACAGAACCTCCGGGTCAGAACCCAGCACGTCTGACTGCATCCTAACAGTCACACTGAAGTGGATGGAGGCTCCACTACAGACAGAACTTCCGGGTCCGGTGCTACTCATTCTGTGGCGAGTTTCTCACCTTGAGTTGCAGACGAGGTCGCGCCGACAGAAGGAACAGGAGGTTTGGTGGAGGTGAAGGACATTTTGTGGACAGGTTTGTCTGTAGAGAGACATTTGCGTTACCAGACTGAACATCAGCCAGTGGGAGCCGTCGGTTGCTCATCTGACTCACTCTGAACCTCCAGGCGGATCTTCCTCAGAGCTGCAGCTCCAGCCTTTGGTCTGAGTCCACACCAGTAGACACCTTGGTCCTGTGAGGACACGTTGCTGATGGAGACGCTGCCGGCGCTGAGACGGAACCTGCTGTTGGACGCTGGAGGAGAAGTCCATATGTTCACACAGCTGGAACCGGCCTCTTTGCAGAAGAACTGGACCTCTGACTGGTGGCGCCCACAGGTGATGCTGGTTTTAGCATGTGTGTATGCTGATGTTCTGGTCAAACGTGTTTTCACACTCACCTGCAAATAACGATAAAACACGTGACAGCGTAACATCAACCAAACAAAGTTCCTTTAATAAGACAAATGTTATTTATATCATGAAGCATCAAGTGACAGATCAAACAAACCAAATGCAGCCGTTCTTACTTTTCTCCAGATTCTGTTTTTCAGGTCGTGATGTTGTTTTCTGGTAAAAGTGACACTTAAATCCACGAGTTCCCTCCCAGTGACTCTGTAGAAAAACCACCCTGAGTTTTTCCTCTCTTGTTTCGTGATAAAGGAAAAAGCTCCCTGTGTTTTCCCACGTGTTGGTCTTCCCGCTGCTTCCTGTGTGACTGTGATGAGCTACGTCGACCCTTCGGTACGTTCTGTGTTCTTTAGGATATTTACATGTGGCCCATGTTTCTGAGCATCGTTCATCCTCGGCTGCAGCGTCACGGCCTGTAAGAAAACAGTTTTGATCTGAATCTCTGGTCACTAAACGTTCATTTACACTTTACAAACAGGAAGCTCCCAGTGTCCTGTTTGATGCTGCATGAAACCACTGATGTGATGGTTTTACATTTGCTGTG